>NW_027468848.1:17793697-17818697 GCF_046254945.1 Alosa pseudoharengus | reverse complement strand
CTTCACTTTGGGAATGTTATCTGACAAGGTCCGTTCTGTTCCAAAGACAAAGCCAACTGCTCTCTAATGGATTAAAACACTCAAGTCTCTAATTTTGCTGATTAATGATTAACAAGCCTTCTAATGACTCTTAATCTTCAATGAAGGTGGCACTGGATCTAATGGGCCATTGGTCATTTGTTGTTTGTTACCTTCCCATTATGAATGAGCCATGTCAAAAGTTTACCCATACACACACACACACACACATACACACACACACACACACACAGACTCTGATGCTCCAGGCATCTTGCAGTGCAGTCTGAGTTGAGCATTCTCGTCTGCACTAATTCCATGTGAAACCCGGGGGAGGCCCACGCAGACGTTCTGAAACACTCCTGCCGGACTAAGCCTCCCTCTCTCCAGATTAATGAACCCGTGGCGAGTGAGTGTGTTTTTGCTGATAAAAGGTTTAGCCCGGTCCCTGGTGAGCACCTTCAACAGCTGCCAGTTTAGCCACAGACACATGCAGTGAGTTTGCGCACACACACAGCCAGTTTGATCAGCCTTATTCACACGCATGGACTTGTAAAGCTGCTCAGTTATTTTGATGTACCTGTTCACACACAGTTCCTAAATCTTATTGAATGTTTCAACACCTATTTAATTCTAACACGTCTTGTGTTCATTTTCTTAGCTCCTTTGGAAAACCTTAGACAACAATAGCTTCGCTATAAAATCTGATTAAAAAAACAACCCTCCTTTACTCTGCCTCTCTCAACTCAACCCTCTCACTATTTCTGTTACAGCTCGAAAATACAGTACAGGCTTATGCTATGTTTATGTTTATGGTTCTTAACACTTTGTCCAAAGTGACTTACAATGACATCAATAAACATTAAATTAACGTTCAAATCAACAGTTAAAAAAACATATAGCCTGGCCCCAGCCATGGCGCAACTGGCTGGGGCACCTGCACCGTACGCCGGCGACCCGGGTTCGATTCCTGCCCCGTGGTCCTTATGCCTCACTAAAGGCATAAAAAGGCCAAAAAAAAAAAACATGTAGCCTAATAAAAATATGTTGTGTTATGATGTTATTTGCACACCTATGAAGTAGGCCTAGATCCATTTTTTTGGCCGTATCACACTTGTATATTAATTCGCCGAACTCGTTGTGAAGTTTAAATGAACCATCACGTTGCATCCGAGCTGTAAAATGCAGACGTTCAGAACATAGTAACATTGTAGCATATGACGGAGGTGGCTTTTAGCTAGATGGATGACAGCAGGCACTTGCGTGACTTTCCCATGCAAGTCATCCATTTTGCTATGGTTACTGCCAGATGGAGAATGTTGTCTAGACTAAAACTAAATGACATCCTTCTTGCTTTCCACAATATGACACAAGGGAAGTTGTGTAAAATCTCTAATTGGTGCAGAGAATGTAAAAAGTGAGGACATTTTCACATCTAAAATCACCTCATTTTGGCGGTGTCTCTCTCATACTATTAAATATAAAGTTTTAGGACAGCCCGTTGCTACCCTTGACAACTGTTGTCAGCAATTGCACGCATAAAGTTGCAGTTGTCTCCCTGAGGAGCTTGATGTTGCTGGGTGCTCCTGGTGGGTGGGTCAGTTGGGCAGAGTAGCTAATTGAGGAGGTGTGACAACTTCTTCCTCCTCCTTGTCCTCCTCCGCTTTCTCCCTCTTCTCCTCCAAACTCATCTCTCCCATCTCCTACAGCGCGTTTTCTCAGCGAGGCAGCCTTCAGAGGAGAGTTACAGGAGGTAGCTCAATAACATGGGGAGGTAAATCAGTTGTTGGGATAGTAGTTAATCCTACCTTTTGCTAGCCTGACGAGCCAGACCCACATTAAGATGTAGGGTCTGGAAACTCAACTTTGGCAGTGCTCAATCCGAGAGGCGGGTTAAATGGTTGTCTTTCAAATTCCCTCTGCACGCAATAGGATAGCGCTAAAACTCATGAGTCCCATGCGTTTTCCCACCAGCAGAGCTAGTTGGCTAGTTCATCAAACTTTTGCCAACTTTAAAAAAAAGCTTAACTCGAGTCACGCTGTTCGCCAGCAGCAGCAGCCATCTTCTTTGTTTTCAAGTAGCAGGGAATTCACGCTCTACCGTTGCAACTCTGCTATCATTATGTTAAGCCTGTCCACCGACTCTAATGTGATTGGTCTGACCGAAGTTTGGTTTTTCCAAATCACAAGCCAACAGAGAGTTGCTAGACTACCCTAGCTGCAAATTACATTTGCTGCCACTAGGGTGCGTCTAGATTTCAAGGCTAACCCTTTGCCTAGTGTTGTGAGCATGTGAGAGCCTTCTTACGTAAGTTTTGTGTAGTGACTGGTGAGGTAGAGTTACAGACAGGGCTTGAAAACGAAATAATTTTTCAAACGTTCCGTTCCGAACGGTTCAGGTAGGCCTATGTTTAACGTTTTCGTTCTTGCATGCGTTCTGCCACCAACATATCGGTCCTGAACCGTTTCGGAACGCAAAATATCGTTTGTTCTTAAAGTTCCGGCAGTGTTTGGCGGGCCTATCAAGTCTATTTTTGTGGACTTTACCTTAGAATAGACGTACTCATTATTTCCCCTTGATTTAGCCTATACCGTAGCTATGCCCAAAAATAATAAATCACAGGCGGCATCCAAAAACATTCAGATGGGCTATCCATCCCATAGCCTACAGACTTACTGTAGGCCTAACCTATGCCTATAAATAATTTCTTATCAAAAATATTTCTGGACACGTGCTAAACTCCTTACCTGGTTGTAGCCTAAGTTTTATCCATATGGAGATCTTCAAAGGCTTGCGCTATAATTCCAACCCTGTTTATAAACGAACCTGTCTGTTGCAAGGCCTATCTCAAATTTCCTGTTTAACTCTTCTACATAGAATAGGCTATAATTGCGCACACATTTCAAATCCCGACTTTAAAACGACAAGGCGTGGACAGGCAAAATAGGCTATTACGCATAGGCTACAAACAATTTCCATCAGTTTCAGTAGCCTACGCTACAAGCTGGCCTAAGATCCGAAATGGCAGATGGATAGGTTACATTACAACAGCATGACAAAATATACACATTTGGACCAAAGGTCCATTTATTCGGGGGTTTTTTTTCAAACTGCAGAAATCAAATTATTAGGCTGTTATATAGAGAACGAAACAAAAAACGTTATTAACCGGTTTTGTGCATTTCAGAATAACGCTTCTGTTCCGGAACAGTTGAAGACCATTTTGTTTTCGTTTCCGTTTCCGCTCCTCGTAAAATTCCGTAAAATTCAGTTCGTTTTCGGTTTTCGTTTTCGTTCCTTGAACCGGTTCGGAGCCCTGGTTACAGACTTGAACAGTATCACTTACAGCTTTTTATACCCCCCCCCCCCTCCATTCTTGAGGCTTTCTGTCTAAATCCTGTTCCACAGAGGCATGATTCAATCATCCTCAAATATCTGCCCTAAGTAGTCATATTTATTTATCTGTCAGTCCATGCAACTCTTGCGAGACTGACCAATGGGGTATGTGGTAAGTGCCATCATAAACATCATTATGTCTGCTGGGTTTGTTTTATTGCGCCTGTTCTATTAGGGGCTAATTGCACAGTTGCCATGGCAACACCAATGGCTTTGGGACCTAATGCAAAATTTATGTCAGGCGAATTTGGTATTTCCTTTTATTCTGAGAGCACATGGAGATTTGTTCTAAGCATCAGTGGGTGGTGAGGCGGGTCTGGAGATAGATCTTCAGATGTACTGTAAGCTTTTTTGACACTCCCAACTGACCTTCCAGTTCCAGAAAATGGAAATTGTCTTGCGATTGCATTTCTTACCTTGGTGGTCAAGACTCCGCAGCTTTCTGACTTGCTCCTGTAGTCCATACCGATAAGTTTAAAGAAAATGCAAATCGATTTGTCGAATGGCCACAAACCTCTCAAGCATAGCCCTTTATATGAATTTTCTTGTAGCATGCTGTGCCAAACTCAGTGAATCTCAGCTCTTTTCTCATTCACTGCTGGAACTCTTTTTTGAACAAAATGTGTAGTTTGGTGAACAAAAAGATCAATCCCATAATGCTGATGTGTACTTTACTACTACTTCAGTGCCATCAGTCACAGACTCTGTAAATTGCCCCAGTGCTGTTTGCACACCTGTGCGTGCCCTGTTTCTCTGCATTTGAACAGCATGGTTTGTCCTCTCTACTGACATTAAGCCTGTAGCAGCACGCTGGATCTAGTTCTGTCCAGATTCACAATCTGCTCCACTCCTCAGATGATTGCTTGCATACAGTACACCTCAATTATTATGCAAATGATGCGTACACCTGCTCAAACACACTGACTGCACTTCTAAAAAGCTGGAAGATTGATGACAGTGATTGAAAAAAATAGATTAGTTATCTTCCATCATCTTTCTAGTTTTAATCAAACCATGTCTTGTTTGTTGTCTTTTGGTGCAGAGAACACAAAAAGGTTTTATTTGGCAGAGGTGAGGTTGAGGTAATTAGCATGAGGTATTATCCAAAGCTATTTATCTAAAATGTGGGTTCCTAACGATGCAAAGTTGATAAAAACAGTAACCAGTATGGCATGAGTGAGAGTGGGGTTGCTATGGGATATACCCAGGGTTGTGGTTCGGCCGTAGGAGACCGGAGGCTGAGTGCCACAGGTAATCGTAGATTCTGCCTCTCTGGAATGCTCTTTGTATACCAAATCCTGTTGACAGTTAGCCTAATTAGTTATAAAATGTGAATATTGTGTTTTCTTTAGCATTACACAAGCATTCCACTTTGCCAGCCTTTTGTGTTGATGTATAGACCCCTTCAATGTTTGTAATCATCCAGAGCCTAGGTTGGGTGCGCGTGCAGCATAAGGTCCGAAAAATGGCGCAGCTAATAGACCGGCATGTTGAGCTGTCAAGGTCGACACTGTCATTGTTACCCAAGGGCCGCGAACCGTACCTTGATAAATTAGTCAGCTAATGGCAATTGTCGGCATGATCCTGAGCTGATAACAGAATGGGTAGACGACATTAGCAAGTGGCCAGAGATTCATTAGCCCGACATATATGGCTATCTGGTTGACAAGCCCAGCGTGTATACATGCAAGAAAATAGTACAAGTATCTTGACGTTTCCTTGACGTTTCAGTCAATTCACACACACACACACACACAGACACACACACACACACACACAATTCAATGGGATGGAAAGCTTTTTGACCCCGACATGCGCACACCTTTTCTGTGACGTGGACCGTGAAGGGGTCTATTGCTGGTATCAAATTTTTAAATGATGTATGCTTTTCCTAAGATAGTCAAATTGGTCAGTTTCAACATTTGATATGTTGTCTATATTCTTTTTGCAAATAAATATGGGTTTACATGATTTGCAGATTATCACATTCCATCTTTATTTACATTTCACAGATGGAACTTGTGAGATTCACAGTTTTGAGAAGTGAGGTGGGAGTTGGGTGGGGCTGATGGTGAGATGGTAAAACAATTGAATGGCAGGCCATCAAAGCAGGCACTTATAAGTATAAGTATATATACTCTTTTGATCCCGTGAGGGAAATTTGGTCTCTGCATTTATCCCAATCCATGAATTAGTGAAGCACACTCAGCACACAGTGAACACACAGTGAAGTGAAGCACACACTAATCCCGGCGCAGTGAGCTGCCTGCTACAACAGCGGCTCTCGGGGAACAGTGAGGGGTTAGGTGCCTTGCTCAAGGGCACTTCAGCCGTTCCTACTGGTCGGGGTTCGAACCGGCAACCCTCCGGTTACAAGTCCGAAGCGCTAACCAGTAGGCCATGGAAATCAAGCAAGCTCTGGCTGCTATTCCAACAAACACACCGATCATAGATCAGGGGTTCTCCATATGTTTTGTTCAAAGGACCCCTTTTGGGGGAGAGCATTTTCCGAGGACCCCTCATGACCGTAACATTTAAGCATGTCATTTGTATTCACTGAAGTTGTGGCCAGGTCCACTATCCCGTGTTTTTTGGCAGGTGTGTAACTTGGTCTTCTGTCAATTTTGGATTTTGCATCACTTGACTTGACTCAAACATTTCTACATTCATCAGCTAGCTGGCTGATAAATAAGTCAAGCTAAGCACCAGTAGGAACGGTTCTTCATGACCTGATTGAAGTTTTTCAAGTTAAATGTTAATGTAGCAAATAGACACAACTGGCTTGTTTTGTGGGTGAAAAGGCGTCATCTGTAGATATGAATTTTTCAAATGATAAACTATCAAATTGATCAAATTTGTAATTTCAAGCAAATTATTATGCTGAGCCCTTATCTATGGGTCCCGGACCCCACTTTGAGAACCACTGTGTTAGAGGGTCTGATTCTGAACATTTGTTTTGGACTCACGTTGTCTGGGACACGCCACCAAATCTGCCTGAGCTCTGTCTTTGAGGTGTACAGAGGCACTACCACTTCAGTACATGACAGGTGTCACTTGACACATGCATATCCAAAACGTGCAGCCACACAGCATTAGCAAAGGCCAAGTCAGTACAGCAGACTACGCAATATGAATCCACCACTCTTCCAGTGAATCCTATCCTAATTGGTGGAGCCTGGCACCATGTCCACAGCTTGTTTGTTTTAATTAGGTGAGCCCTTGTCATCTGTTCATTTCTTAACAATTTAGCCATGGCATGTCAAATAGGCCAGTGTGCCTGCCTTTGCAATTGGTTAATCTCTACAAGTGCAGTAAAAAGTAACAGATGGAACATTCCTGGCATGGAGAAAAGTTGGCAGAGACACTAGTGCTTTTGTTCAACCTTTCGGTTAAACCCTAAATCTGAAGTCATATCTTCAAGAACAGCGACACCATGTCAGCACCTAATTTTGTTTAATGCACTTATTTAGTATGTGTGGGTATCACACTGTCCTACAGCTATTTGTGATAATGGCCTTCATTTTGTCTTCAGTGTGAGAGGATGGATCCCTTATCCCTCTCAGTAGGCCCCCCTGTTGGGAGCCCCTCCCTCGAGCCTCGTTCGCCATCTCGCTGTCTTGCTCTACAGGAGGAGCACAATCAGTCTGCATTATTGACTTTCCAAAGGCACTTCCTCCATGATTCAGGGGACTGGGTTGGAGGCATAGCTGTTGCCTGTCGTATGGGGCTCTTGGATTAAAGAGTTTAACGCCTTAAATGTCACATTGATTTTTATCTAGTGCTTTACTATTGTTTATTCTGCACTGATGTATTTTATAGAGTTTATAGAGTATTTTGGTAGCAGTGGGAAAACATGGAGGTGGAAAATGATGGAATTGTAAAAATGACAAATCAATATTTAAATTAGCTATTGAGCATGAAAACAAATCAAGTCTGTTATGCTTATTTGCAATAGAACTGTTCCATAGGCACCTGACACCGAGGGTATTTCTGTAATCATTCCAAAAGGCTGTTTTTGCATCTCCTTGTCTTGTTGTTTTGCCTTGACTTGAAATACTGCTTATTCTAGCCTCTCAACCTGCAATGTAAACAACACCTTTTATGTTAACACAGTTAGCATAGATACACAGGAGCTTTTGGTGTGTTGTTGATCTTCTAGACTATATACTGTAGTTGTATTGCTCATAAAGGTTCATAGACAAAAATGACAATTTTTGAAGAATTTGAACATAAGCATTTGCATCTTTTAGAATTGGAGAAATTAGAGAGTATACTGGGCAAGTAAAAGGCGGTATATGTACGTATAAATCTGAGCATACAGAATAGCAACTGAATAATGTAAATACCAGCTCTCTTTGCAGAGTTGTCTTCTTTGCCTCCAACTCATCCATGACCTTTAGATGATCTCATAATAAACTTTCATACTGTGTTATCTGTTATTGTTTAAGTCCCATTTTTCTACAGAACACATTCTTTCATAGTAAGTTTTATCATCAATACTTTTTTTGCACATACTGTATAGCTAGTACCTTTTTTTTTATTATCGGTAATAGCAGAAAATAAAAGTTAACATTCTATTCAGTCACTTAAAATAAAAAAATCAATCAAATGAGGTAGATAATATTTTGATGTCAGTTTGACAGGCTTCATGAGATTCACCCAGTAGCTGAGAAAGTAGAAGTTGCTGTTTCAAATTCGGCTCCTCCTGACAACTAACAAGGTGTCCTTGAGCAAGACACTGAACCCTTAACTGCCCCTTGATGTGCAAGTGCCTTGCACCTGGGAGCCTCAGTCTCAGTGTATGAATGGGCGAGTGAATGGGTGAATGGGAGGCATCACTCTGTACAGCACTTTGAGTGCTTGGAGGAATAGAAGGCGCTATATAATTGCAGTCTGGATTATGGAAGGCTACATCACTGACTACAAAATGACAAAGCCCCTTGCTGCACCAAAGGAAAGTTCCATCTCCATTATCATATGGGTATTCAACCATCATACCCACTATAGTCAGTATATACCATATATATAAAGCGCACTCTCCTGACTACTTTGAATGATTGGATTTTTTATCAGCGGTTGCACAAGGACAAGGTAAACATTGAGATGATAATGTAGACGTATTGAGAGGATATAGAGACGTGTTGAGTACACCGAGCTTATATTGTCTTTGGTGACTCATTAGTCAACAACTTGTTTGAGCAGGGCCAATCAGCTGTGGACCACACAGATGGAGCCATTCTGCTTACCCTCCATTACAACTGGTCTATTCTACACACCCCATCGTTTTTGTGTCTTGTCTTTAATGCAGGCGCTACAAATTAGGCTATGTGCTGTTATGTCATTTTTCTGTTTTAATAGTCTTTTGGTATGCGTGTCCTTGATCTCAGGCTCAGCTTTTATTTAGTGTTTTAGCTTTTTTTTATTTAGCATTTTTTGACTGTTCATCTTGGTGTTTTAAAATCTGTCATGTCCTTGGTAATGAAGAAGTACTCTGCTGATGCTTCTTTTATATAACCCTTACCTTGCTTAGACGTTTTGCAGCCTCCTGAATAGTTGGCACAGGGTAGGGTGAATACTCTGAAAGAAGTTAGAGAAGTGCAGCATTTGTGGACACATTTGTGGACATAATTTGTTTGTTGTTTTTTTGGTTGCTTCATTTGGGTCAATTTTCCAGTTCTTTTTCAATTTGCAACAAATTCAAAAAGGTCACATGGATAACAAATGACCTTTTAGAATGGAAATGATTCTTCTGGAAAATGACCGCTCTCAGAATACATATTATCACAAAACAATAATCATTTCTATACATATTATACAAGACAGTCATGTGGTGCATTGTGTGCGTGCCCTGAGGAGGATCGTACTTTGAATTGGGACGGCATGAATGTGAGCTAATGTGGTCAGTCTTTTCATCTCCATTGCAGTATGTCCCACCGTCCGAGGACACAGGGGGCACAGCCAAATAGCCCAACGGAGAAAGAGGTGGATGATACTGCATGTGTAGTCCTTTTTGTCTCTCCCTCTCTCTCCCCAACCATGGGTTCTGCTCATGGCATGATAAAAACAACCACCATGCCATTGTGCAGTCTAATTATGATCATGAGGGAATGTCCCTTTGAGTGTTTTATATTATATTTATTCACAACCGCAGCTTTTTGCTCCCTGATTTGTGGAGGAAACGTCTCTTTGCTGGAGCTGGTGTGTGTGTATGTGTGCGTGCGTGTGTGTGTGAGTGTGCGTGCGCGTGTATGCGTGTGTGTGTCTGTGTGTGTGTGTGTGTGTGGCTGACACATAGCTGGTGGTGTAGAAAGAAGCTTGCGCCCTGAGCGCAGCCGGTTGTGGAGGATGAGTGATCCAGATGGAGAGGGGAAGGCTAACCCAGTGGAGGTCTTCCTGCCAGCAGGGGGAGTGCGCAGCAGGGCGTCTGAACCCATCCCATGACTGGGTCCCACGGGGCTGCTGTTATCCTGCAACCTCCAGGGGAGGGCCAGACCGCTTTCCCATCTCACACACACTCTCTCTCTCACACATTTCTTTGATTCTCTGGTTGTATTCTAGTAAAGAGAATGAGACATAAATATATATGGTGATCATAACATTGCTAGAACAACAAATGTAATGGCGGCTCAAGACTTTGCGCAGTACTGCATAGGGTCACATTAAAACAGACATGAGTGTGCATGTAGACACACTGAAACACACACACACGCACACACACACACACACACACACACACACACACACAGACACACACACACACATTCACACACACACACACATACATACAGCAGCTCCAGCAGAGACAACTTTGTAAGCACACACCCATAAACTGGGTGAAAGTAATTGATTTATAAGGTACTGCATTAGCTCAAATGGAAACAATGGTCTTTTCCCAAGAAATCTCCCTTTTTGCACACAATGTCATGCATAGAGTGACAGGTGAGAATTGGTTTCATATTCACGCTTGTCACTTTGAAAATCTCTAGTGTTAAAGATCTGAAATACAATGAAGTCTGACAGTAAGCTTCTAACTTGGCCCCCATAAAGCTTTTGCATTAGCAGATGTTGCCTTTGAATGGTGTAATCATTCAACATGCTAAGATCAACATATTTTATTTAAAGCAGGCAAATAGACCTTAATGACCTTGGATTGTCGAGATTAATCTGAGATGTTTTAGTGATCAAGACGTACCTTTCCAATCAATGCCAATGTCCTTCACCTTTCTAGATTGTCATCTCTCCACAGCAGATAACAGAAGCACTTATCTCACACTGAGAAATGATTATATTAAGAAATGGCTGATTTTCACCAGGCATCGAATTTTTTTTTATTTTTTTTAACCAGGGATCAGTTTAATATTTCGGCCATACACTGCCAACCCAAAGACTCCCATTCCCACAGTGGAGCTCATGTGACAGCATGAAGATTTCCAATTTTATAGGGTCACAGTGGTGTTATAGAGTCCCAGGCCTTGCAGGGTAAATTAAGAGATGAACCATCTGGCCCATTCCATCTTGTGGCTCAGATGGGCCATCAGGACCATGTCCGAATCTGTTACTGCTCTCTGCACCTACAGAGTACAATCCCGTTCCCTTCTGGAGATGGCTTATAATCTCAGCACAACCAGCTTCCTGATATCAACAGCAATGCACATTTAAATGAAAAACGTAATCATTGTTATAACTCAGTAATAACCATTTGATGTATGAGGACATTGTGGGACAGTTTTATGTATAACTGTCATGTCAGTTTTAACCATCATAGAAGAGGTCACTTGATGAAGTCCCCTGATGAAACTGAAACAGTGTAGTGACCATGTAGTGACAAAGTGACAATCCTAAAAATGGCACATTGATATAAACCACTGCTTAGACTTGCTGTCAAAGAATAATAACATACTGAAAACATTTAGTGTTCCAGAAAGCATTCAGACCAATCTTTCTCTCATTTGGGAATGTTGCAGCCTCACGCTAAAATAATTTCCATTCATTTCCCCTCACCCTTCCCCTCACAATGTAAACAGGGTTTAAGATTGTTTACATTTTTAAAAGGAACCACTGAAATGTCACCCTGATGTAAGTATTCAGATAGATTCAGAAGGACTAAGATTCAGTATGACAGTGTGCCTGTTGCTTGTTCTGCATCAGAGGATTGCCATCTAGTGTCCAAGGAGTATAACACAGGATAATTAGGCAGGGAAAATTCTATGTGCGCAAATACAAGTCTAGCATGAAAGAAAAAAAAGGCAGAAAGAGTGGTCGACTATAACAGCACATGTAGAGGCATAGAACAGATGAGGTGGATTTGGATTGTGGATTGTGAACGCTGTTTGTCAGTCTAATGAAATGCAGTTGTCGGGTTAGAGAAATGTAAAAACTGCAGAGCCACTGTATGCCCCAGGCTACAGGGCCAACCACAAGAAAGACTGAGGCGCTCTGGGCAGTCTCACTGAGAGTCAGTAGTGTCCAGACCGAGACATTAAATATGATAAATATAATATGTCCAGAGCAGTGACACCAACAGAATGTCAGACTGAGAAATGTGTTATTGGTAGGATTGGGTGAGGTGATCTATTTTTAC
Source organism: Alosa pseudoharengus (assembly GCF_046254945.1). Lineage (NCBI taxonomy): Eukaryota > Metazoa > Chordata > Actinopteri > Clupeiformes > Clupeidae > Alosa > Alosa pseudoharengus. The sequence goes on along the minus strand of NW_027468848.1, from coordinate 17,806,701 downwards.
AATTATGGGCTTCTTCTGTATTTTTGTCAGGTCCTCACATACCCAAGTGTGGAAATGAGGGGCCAAGGCTGACTGTGGGATTGCACTGGATTTGATTGGCTTCAGTTGACATGATACATGATCTTATTTCACTCAGAGAGAGAGAGAGAGGGAGGGAGAGAGGGAGAGATAGAGGGGGGAGGGAGAGAGAGAGCGAGAGAGAGGTCCAGTGGGAAAGCCAATGGATTTTACAGACTGGCAACATATTACCTCATCAAAGGGACGTCCTATCGGTTTGTGCATTTGCTTAAAAAGCTACACGTGATCCGTTCACTGACAGGAAGATAAGATTAATTCCCTTTATTCCCTTAATTCAGATTTGTCGTGAGATTGTCCCTTATCATTAGGGTATTGCACATAGTGCATCCATTAGATTGCTTTTGGGGTGATCCAAAAAGTAATGTTTTCTGAGCAGCATATCGTAGATAAAAATGAGGTGTAAGAATGCAGAGTCGGTTGTCCCTTTGTCTATGTTAGCACATGCATGTGAGTGTTAATGTGTGTGTGTGCGTGTGTGTGTGTGATAGAGAGAGAAAGAGAGAGAGAGCGTGTGTGTGCGTGTGTGTGTGTGTGTGTGTGTGTGTGTGTGTGTGTGTGTGTGTGTGTGTGTGTGTGTGTGTGCGCGCGTGCGCGTGTGTATGTGTATCTACCCATGTGAATAAATGAATAGTGATCAGGTTGGCTGTCCTTACCCATTCTGAGAGGTGTCTGTACATGTCAAGCTCCTGCCTCTGTTTATGCAGTGAGTCCCAGATGCCTCCAAAGGGCTTACCTTTCGCCTCTGTGGAGACGCAAGAGGGATGTTTGTTAAGGCCTTCAAATGAAATTCCCAAGAAAGGAAAGAAACTCGGTGAGGTGGGAAATTTCACAGGTTCTCACACACGCACACACACATATTTCCACCACATAAACACCTTGACTGTGGGGAGCCTCCACTACTACAATTAAAGTCACTTCTAGTTTTGAGATAATCTGCTCTCAAGGAAGCCGCATCTCTGAGGGGCATTGTGGGGTGTATTTAATCATGAGAAGGGAATCTCTCTCTCTCTTTCATACCTGCACATTAAAATGGGCTCCGGGGGAGACGGCGCACAGCATAAACAGAGGTTGCCATGGCGACGCGCGTCCCTGCCCCCAGATTCGCCCAGCCCACTGCACATCAGAAGGCATTCACTTGAGAGAGAGAGAGAGAGAGAGACAGAGAGACAGTCAGGGCTTGCAGCTTCACACACAACTGCAGTTAGCATTCCTTGCGGTGATTCCTTTTGCGGTGCTTCCATTTCCATGCCCAGGTGATGTGATGCACGCCCCAACTTAACATGATTGCCGGGGCTTTATCCCAGAGCGTAATCTACCCAGCGCATGCCCCATATAGGACAGGACGCCTTTCCCGCTCCTCCCCTCCCCTCCCCTCCCCTCTCTTCCCTACACGCAGGATTTCTTCCAGCTATTTATCTCTGCACCACCTGGAATCGGGGGGAAAATATTCCCCTTTTCCCTCCTCATGCATCTGCCCCACTTAAATAAGACTCCGCTGTTCCAACAAGCAGCAGGTTTCAAGTTTTGCAGCCTTTAATTTTCCCATATTAAAGCTGTTTTACATGCATAATAAAGCATTTGATGTCCAACTAAAAACTCTACATTTATGTTTTCTTTCTTCTTCACCCTGTCTCAAAGAGAAGTCTTCAAAAAGTCACTTTGAAGTCATTTAAGAACGCCTTGAATAATAAATGACTTGCACTTAAAGGGGAGGAATGGGAGAAACTCCACATGTAAGGATGAGCTAAGTGATATCTCTGAGAAATGCTGCATTTGAAATATATATTTAATTTAACATGCATAAAATAAGAATGTATCGAGGATTTTCACAGATTTCTTCCTATCTGCTCTTTATCTGTCACTGACACATGGATTTGTATGCTAAGTATGCTAAAGCTAAGTATGCTAAAGCTTCCATATCTCTTTCACAGAGAACAGTTCTGGATGTCATCCTCTTTTTCTTTTGCCTAAAAACATCCTCATTCTCACTTAGCATCTTAATCATGCACACTCTCCCTCCTCTTCTGTTTCACTGCGTCTTCAAACCTTTTCTGTCGCTCTCAATCTGTGAAAAAAGACATTCCGTTAGTCTCACTCTCACAGAAAGGATATCATTTTCCATCAGCTCCTATCCCACTTACTGCTTTGAGCTTTCCCTGGGCATATACACGGTGTGTGTGTGTGTGTGTGTGTGTGTGTGTGTGTGTGTGTGTGTGTGTGTGTGTGTGTGTTCGTGTGTGCAAACACGTGTCACCTCTCTCTCCTCTTTTCCCTTTCTCACTCCCTCTCTTTCTCTCTCTATCTCCCTCTCTGCCTCTCTCTCTCTCTCTCCTGCCACCCCTCTCTCTGTTCTTGAAGACAGTGCTTAGCTGCTTTAGAGCACACAGCTGCTCCCGTCCCTCTGTTAGAGTGTTGCTGTGTGTGAGTGAGTGTGTGTGCACGCGCTTCTCTCTGCTCTGCTCTGCTCTGCTCTGCTTCACTCCTCTGCTCTCCTCTCTTCTCTTCTCCTTTCTCTTCTCTTCTCTTCTCTTCTCTTCTCTTCTCTTCTCTTCTCTTCTCTTCTCTCCTCTCCTCTCCTCTCCATCGCTCTCTCACTCTCTGCTTCCCCCCGTGTGCGTTCCTCTCTCGTGCCTGTGGAACGTATGGTCCGGGTCACCTCTGGCAGAATTGGGTCTGCCTGGCTGGCGGAAGAGGACGCGGAGGAGGTCGGACTGGATGCTCTGGGCAGCGCCTCGGCGCCTCGTGGATCTGTGGGGAGGGGCGGGAGGGTCAGGGACGAGGGGAGGAGGAGGGGGTCTAGGTGAGGGCACGGCAGTGGGGAGCTCGGAGGTGGCGGCAGTGATGGTGGTGGCGGTGCTGGAGCGCTGCTAGCGGGTCATGATTCATGACTTGAGCCGGATCTGGCTGGAGACCCCCATCCCATCCGCTGGTCCCCATGTGGGGTCCTTTTCCGGACGGCGGGTTTGCCGGGCCAGGGGCGCCGAACCAGCAGGACGCCTCTCGCCCCCTCAACTGGACCATCAAGAAACTGTGCCACGCAGCCTTCCTGCCCTCTGTGCGACTGCTTAAGGTACGAGACGCCAGCGGCCAAACGGGTGCTATGACAACGCAGTGAAAATGAGGCAAAGTTGAGTTTTCTTGGCTGCTCTTGTTTTTTCTTTTTTTGTGGTGGTCCCATTTGCTGCCCCTCAGCCTGAGATGGAGAAATAAAACTAATGGAATCTGAGCTGTTGAGTGTTGACCTGTGAGTCCTCTGTCCCTGTGGTGAGATAAGAAATGATGAATCCTCATCCACGTGACACAAATTGAGGTTTGCCGCTGCTTGCTTTTGATCTCTGTTTGAGGGATGTTACAATATGTGATCTGCTGAGGTGCTTGTGGTATGGTTGTTCGAGAGAAGACAGCGAGAGAGTTCTTCTGCATGGGTCTGACTGTTACAGGCTTGCTCCCTGGTTGTCTCTGGGAGATTTAATTCAATTTATATCGATTTGTTTCGCTCTCCAAGCTTTGAGTAGATTTAGATTAGAAATGGGCTCCCTGTATGTTAGATGTTTGCATTAGATATTTCTGTGTGGCTGTGAGAAACCAGGTCTTTTTGATGTGTTCCACAACCATGAAAGAGATTCACAGCTTTTTGATAACTGGCAGTTCCAGATGCCATTTTTGCTAGGGATTAATGTGAATGCATGACCTCAGTTCAGCGAGCTTCACTCTAATGCCCCATCATAACAGACGGCCTCACCTGCATTATTATCTGTGTCTGATTGGAAAACATTATGCTGTGCATGTGATTGATTATGCTGTGCCGTTGTGTGGATTGAAAGGTCATCCTTGTGGGACTGTGTTGCACAAAGCGTTAGTGCTGACCTGAAGACTACTGCCATTAACCACAGAGTGACCGTATCTGTCATATTCCAGTTAGGGTGGTCAGAAAAAAATCACTTTTCCCAATATCCAACAGGAGCCTCCATTGCCTCTGTATTGTCCTCTAACAGAGCTAGTGAAGGTCATATGAATGACCTTTCCTAAAGAGCTTTCAGGATTAAATGGAGGCTGATGAAGGAAATGGCACTTTTTCTTGGGTTCATTCTTCACTGGACGACAATAGTCAACAATTTAAATCCACTCAAGTGGGTAAAATGGCCTAAAAAAATGGGCTAGGTCATATGGGTGATGTATTGATCCCAGTCGATAGGCTGATGATGAATAGCTCTTGTGGGAGAGCACAGTTGGGAGAAACATTAGCATTATTGCTTGGTGTGAAAATAAAAGAAAAATAATGTTTGGAGAGAGAATGGAGAAAGGAATGTGCTTTACCAATGCAGCGCTTTTATGCCTAATCCTCTGTCTCTGTCCTTACATCATGCTTGTCTGTTTTATGCTGTTTTTCTATGTATGGTCCAAGCCTGATGTGTGTAATTCAAGACGAATCTGCTTCCTCCCTTTTGCTGATGCCTAGATAAAGCGCTTCATTTTAAATGAATGGACTTCTAAATCAGATGCATCTGTTAGGATGTTAGAACCTCTCTGTTGGACACAGCAGCAGTGTCAAGTCATCTAATTGTTTTGATCACAGAGCTACTGTAATAGATGTGAGGTGGTGTTTCTTCTATGTGTGTGTGTGTGTGTGGGGGGGGGGGGGGGCTTTGAAGTGTATAATGGGAGGATAGTGAATTGACTAAATACTGAATATGTATTAGGCATTATCTTTAATTACTGTATGATAAAAGCCACACTGACATCATGTGAGGTCGCTCTGTGCCTCTGATTTTATTCTGGCTTCTCACATCCACTCTTCCACTGAGCCTCAGTTAGGATGGAGGAAGAAAACAGGAAAAGAAAAGGAAGGAGAGAGAGAGAGAGGGGGGAGGGGGGAGAGGTGAGGGAGGAGGAGGGAAGAGTGTGGAGGGGGTGTTAATCTGAGCTGAATTGTGGTGCCCCACTGAGTTGGGTGTGTGTAAAAAATGCAATCATTCTGCTCACACAACGGCTCCCAGCGCAGAGATGAGATGCAGCACAATAAAAAATGTATAGCTCTGGAGGAACACATACGTACTCCCAAATGTGCTAAAAATACCCTGGCATCGTCTGCACCAACACTGCCGTGTTCCTTCGAAGAAGCCTCCTGTGTTACAAATATCTTCTGGTGCCTCTCTGGCATCTGCCTGTTCTCCTGTCAAATGAACCGTCTGCTACATTTGTAAGAACTGATGAAGACAGGTGTTGTGTGTTGAGTGTAGCAACAGGGACATTAATTGATGGATTTATTGCTAAAAATAATAATAAAACATGAAATAATAAATAAATAATAAAATACTGCCCTTGCATTTTCAGGTTAGCTCCTCACATCTTACACATACACGTTATCAGCAGTTATAACCACACTATTCGCCTTAGTTATTACCATTTTATTACAAGGTTATTGCGTGCAACCCAAACCTGGGAATTTCAAGGCATTTAGCATTTTTTTCTGTTTCACAATGGCCTCCTTTGTCTGGTGTGTGAGTATTATGTAAGCATCAGGTTCTCTGAATATGTTTTGGTGCCCTGACGTTTACGCTTCATGTAGCTGGTGATCTACAAGACCTTCCAGTATCACCAGTCACTGCTGGAGTCCACACATTTACATTACGGTCACGTTCTGTCATTCCTTCCTCGCTTGATTGTATCTGAGGTCGATAAATACTCTCTACTGACAGAATTCAGTCAGGAAATATGAAATATTTAATAAGCGTGGGTGCGTGTGATTTTGCTCTTGTCGGCTGTGATTAAATATGTAGATTATTGGAGGGTTGCTTTCAATTATGGCGCAATGAAACTGTGTTTCCATTTGGCAGACTGAGATCTATTTATGGAATCAATGACTGTCAATGATTGTAAGGACAGGCAGGCATTTATAGAACACAGAGGGGTCATTTTAGGTATTCGGCTGAAGGGAGCCACAAAAGTAGACCTTTCTGTTGTTGTGTGTTCAAGGTGTAATGGCATTATGAGTTCCCATTGCTAATGACTGCCTCTGTTGAATTCTGAAATTGTACTGGGTAGTATGCCTTGCTCACGAGTGACTAAGAAATATAGCTTGTGATTGAAGAGCTGTGTCTGTGAGAAGTAAGCTTACATAGCTTTTATATACTAGCTTTTTTACCTTTTCATAGGAATTTAGTCCAGGAGTTACAGTGATTGTTCTACTGCTAGAATAAATACATTGTAGATAAAAGACATATAAAATGTCTTAATGGTAATATATTGCAGACTGTTAAACCTTATTAAAACTGAGAAAATCATCATTAGCTTGTGAGATTAGTCCTCAGAAAGGTCACCAAACTGTTTTCCACCTTCCCCATCCTCACCTGTCCTATATTTCTCACACCTCTCTTCACCAGTGCCCACACTCTATTTTCATCTCTCCCACACTTCACCCTTCTTAACTCTTGCCTGCCAAAACCTCTCTCTCTCTCTCACCCTCTCTCTCTCTCTCTGTCAGTTTCTGTCACGCTCTCTCTTCCCCTCTCTCTCTCTCTCTCTCTCATTCTCTCTCTCTCTGTCACGTGACCCAGTTGAGGGTATGTTCCTTAACAAGCTCAGCTCTGTGGTGTAGAGAAAGCGGACATGTTTTGAAAAGGCACCAATTTGAGGTGCGCTTTTAGAGGTAACCTGCCCTTAGGGTGCTATAGCCCCAGCTGTTTTACCTGAGGTGATTAGCGCATCAACCTGTTGGGAAACGTTTAAACACACGGCTAGACTGTAGAAACATACAGTCACCCCATCCCCTCAAGAGCAGCTCTGAGTGCTTGATGTTTGTGTTTGGTTCCTCATTAATCATGTCATGTGATGTGCATGAAACGCTGGTGAGACCAGTGAGCAGAAAAACAGGTTGTTTTCAGGCAAAGCCATTGGCCCAGTGTTTGGTTCAGTTCATCTGCTTTTGAAATGTTCCTGTGCACTCCCTGCACACAAGCTGTTCTCTTCAAGGTAACCAGTGAGACACTGTGTGCCTGCCTTCAGTTTGTATCAAACATGTATGAGTTGAATGTCTGGGGCTTTCTTTTTCTTTTTAAATAAATGGTTTAGGAGTGTACCCACGGCCAACATCACTCTTGTAATATAAGCATAAGTAACAACATTGAGCATCAACACATTGTGCACCCCCAAAATTCCTCACTGGTCTAATGCACTTAGTTATCCTATTGTCATTGTTTGATGATGGGTGGGGGTGCACAACCCCTCCACTGTCATGCTCAGACGTGTATGGCACCTCACATTAGGGATATTCATTTCCACACCTCAGGTGTTCCCTGTGTGAATTGAAGACTTCAATATTTGATGAGTTGGGGATGAAGAAGATGAAGAAGTCCCAACACTTTTGTCCAGCACCTCCTTCCCCTCCCTCCCTCCATCTCTCCCTCCATCTCTCCATCCCTCTCTCCATCCCTCTCTCCATCCATCCTCACGGGCACGTCCCAGGGTGCCTCTCATCAGCACCGCTGTCAGAGCCTGAGGACTGACAAGGATGAGAAAGAGCTGCACCATTTTTAAATTAAAAATAGAACTGTTTGGTTCCACGTTAAACTCCTTAAGTTTCATTACAGCATGTAAGTGCAGTGTACTATATTATATCTAATTATAGTTAGATCATACAATACTATTTCTTAAAAAATACTTGATTATTTTTCTACATGCCAGGATAGTTGGATTCAATACACAGAATACAATACATCCAATGCGTCTGCATATGGTATTTTATGTTCCATACATAGAATAACCATCATTTGAAATGGAGTTTTTCCATACACAGTGCTGTTGTGCCGCACCTTGCCCCTGCTGTTGGATGTGTCGTGCCGCACCTTGCCCCTGCTGTTGGATGTGTCGTGCGTTGCCTTGCCCCTGCTGTTGGATGTGTCGTGCCGCACCTTGCCCCTGCTGTTGGATGTGTCGTGCCGCACCTTGCCCCTGCTGTTGGATGTGTCGTGCGTTGCCTTGCCCCTGCTGTTGGATGTGTCGTGCCGCACCTTGCCCCTGCTGTTGGATGTGTCGTGCGTTGCCTTGCCCCTGCTGTTGGATGTGTCGTGCGTTGCCTTGCCCCTGCTGTTGGATGTGTCGTGCGTTGCCTTGCCCCTGCTGTTGGATGTGTCGTGCGTTGCCTTGCCCCTGCTGTTGGATGTGTCGTGCGTTGCCTTGCCCCTGCTGTTGGATGTGTTGTGCCGCACCTTGCCCCTGCTGTTGGATGTTTCGTGCGTTGCCGCCAGATAAACTCTGGGCTGACACATCTTCACACTTTCAGCCTTGAAGATGAATTGGCTTTGAGGTTTCCTGAGGTGTGGGTCACTGCTCCCACCGAGCTTGATCACATCAAATGTGTGTGACTATGATGTGTGGGGAGAAACAGCCCGGAGGCTTCCCGAAACAGTTCAATCTACGGCTTCCATTAAGCTAAGTGGCCACCAAAGATAGTGTGTTTCGACAGTGATGTTTAACGATTTCCCTTCTCTTTGTGTAAGTGTGTGTATGTGTGTGTGTGTGTGTGTGTGTGTGTGTGCATGCGTCCATGCATGCATGCGTGTGTGCGTGCGCTCGTGCATGCGTGTGCGTGTGTGTGCGTATGTGTGTGTGTGTGTGTTTATTTTTGTGTCTATGAGTGTACATGAATATGCATCTGTATGTTCTTGCACCCCCACCCTCACCAATGCAGAGAGAGCGCTTTTAGAGATTGTAAGAGTGACAAAACTATATGCCACTCTTGGCCACTAAAGCATTGGTATCATTTTAGTTTGCTTACTCACTGGAATAAGAAATCCACAGCTGACCTAAATTTATTTTGGCAGCATTAAAATGTTGCAAAAGGAAATTGTTGTTTGGATTCAGCTAGCTTTGATCAAGCAGTTTTGGACAACACCCCCCCCTCCCCTTCATGAATAATGAATGGACAGATTTTCTTAAAAATTCAACACCCTCGTCTGGTCACATGTCTGAGACACACTCTGCAGTGGCTTTTGTTAAATATTCAGTAAAATGTGACTTAAGATCCAAAAGCAGCAACCACAGAACTGCTAAACAATGTGACTTATATAAAACGGTTAACAACATTGTTTTAAAACAGTACAAAGCACAATGTGTGAAAACTATGCTTATAGCCTGTAGACTGTGCAATCAGTTCATTTCCACATCTAATAGAGAGAAAACTGCATGCTCACACAGTGTATTGAGCCAGTGCTTTGGTAACAGGTCAACCCTCCGTCAGAGCCTCCCTCTGGCTTCTGTCTGATCAAACAGTGAAAAGAAGAGGCTTCCCACTAATCTTCTGAGACAGGGCTTTCATCAGCCCTGAAAACCTTTTCGTTTAAAGACCATTTCAATTATATATCTGTAATCAATGAGATGCCTTTTGCCTTTTAAATTGACCTGCACTAAGTCAGAAGAATAAACTAACAGACTGGCCAGTCAGCAATGATAGTATGTCAATTAATAGCGTAGATTAAGTCCAGGCATTTCTACACTTTCTTCTTATTATTATTATTATGACCGCCACGCAGTGAAGCGGCGGTCATATAGGTTTAGTCAGAGTTTTTTCTTCCGTTTTTTGTTCTTTTTTTCGCGTGTGTAATTTTCCGTCAAGGATTCCCGGGACACTAAAAGACCGGGGTGCATGAAACTTGGTGGGCATGTAGCCCCACAAGGATAGCATGGAACCATTGTTTTTCGTTTTGATCCGTTGCCCCCCGCCTGACTGGACCCCCCGAAAGGAGGGTAGGGCGGACACAGTTTTCTGTGAATATCTCGAGAATTGTAGGGCCTAGGAGGACCACCTTTTTTTGTATGTTGGTCTTAAGGGGCTATGTCAACCCATCCCATAACCACTCATTCCATGTATAGCGCCACCTAGTTAAACACAAAAAAGTAAAAATGAGGTGTTGTAACCACAGGTATCTGTGACCTAACATAGTCAAAACTGAACGAAATTGGATGTGTAGGATCATTATGACACCCTTTGTATGCGCGCCAAGTTTCGTGGAGTTCCGTTCATGGGGGGCCACACAATAAATTAATTTATGTTACTATACACCAACTGGCCTGTAGGTGGCCGGAGACAGTTATCTGTGAATATCTCGAGAACCGTAGGGTCTAGGAGGTCCACCTTTTTTATGTATGTTGGTCTTAAGGGGGCATGTCAACCCATCCCATTACCACTTATTTCATGTATAGCGCCACCTAGTAAAAAATTAAAAAGCAAAAAATTAGGTGTTTTCATCACAATATCTCTGGCTGACAAGGTCAAAACTGCACGAAATTAAAAGTGTAGGATCATTATGACACCCTCCGAATGCCTACCAAGTTTTGCGTACTTTCGTTCATGGGGGGCCTTACAATAAAATAATGTATGTGTATATTTAGTGACGTACACCAACAAGGATTCCCGGGACACTGAAAGACCGGGGTACACAAAACCTGGTGGGCATGTAACCCCACATGGATAGCATGGAACCGTCGTTTTTGATCATTTTGATCTGTTGCCCCCCTGCTGGACTGGACCCCCCGAAAGGAGGGTAGGGCAGACACAGTTCTCTGTGAATATCTTGAGAACTGTAGGGACTAGGATGACCATTTTTTTTCCTCCGTATGTTTGCCTCCAGGGGTCATGTTAACCCATTTCATGTGCACACATGTGCACAAACAGATACACACACACACACACACATACATTCACAGTAATCATACGTATGCAGGGGCGTAGATTTGCGTGGGGACCGAAGGACGTGTCCACACCAATATCAAATTACGACTGAAATGTCCCCACCAATATTCAGGTTGAAATGGGGGAAAAAGAGTTAAATCTTTTCTCACTTCAGTGCTGCGGATCACCTCGTACAGATCTTGTAATGTGCAGTAGCCTATAAGGGTAAATCGCGCTGATTTGAAGTTTACTTTACTTCACTACAAGCATGAAGTGCGTCCAAATTCACATATTCTTCTCTGTTGGACTCCTCGAGAAGTAGGCTACTCATCACACATGTGTCACATGAAAGAGCCTTTTCTCAGCTTTTAAACGGTGCTAGCTAGCCACTGTTTGCTGTGATAAACAGTTCGTGAGAAAAATAACTTCAAGAGATTTAATAATTATTCTCTGCGCCCATCTCCACATCCATTCGTCTCGGTGGAATATCGTAGGCCTACACACTCTTCACGCAACACATGACAAACCATATATCAGAATAAACAGCAGACCTTACCGAACACAAAGGTGTAATGCATTCCCGTGTATAGTTAGCTGTTCCAGAGTAATCCGGTTTTTAAATAAATTATAGAAAAATTCAACATGGTCTTTCGGCTGCATTTCTTAAAACTGAGCTGTGCTTACATCGCCTAGATATCTGTAAATATTACAATCAGAGAATATACAGGCAGCTCACGGTTAAGAGTTTGTCAATGTAGCCTTAATGATTTCTTTTCACAAAATGCTAAGCATGCATTTAAGTTTCTTAAAACTGAGCTGTGCTTAAATAGGCATGATTTCATAACAGACCAAATAGAAAATAAATGTTAAATATAGCCTACATATCTGTAGCCTACATAAAATCAGATTATGTAGGCTACACAGTGTAGTTAGATCAAGTTGAACAGTAGCACATTTTAATCATGGATATAGTTGGACAGTAGCACATTTTAATCATTTTATATATCTATAGTGGCTGGTGAAAGAGTTGAGTGTTTTTTTGTTTTTTTCGGGGGGGGGGGGGTTAGTGGGTAGTGACCCCACCAAAGCTCAGACCAAGCCAACGCCCTTGTACGTATGACACATACTCACACAGTAGACATATGTACGATTGCATGCACAGGCACATACGCAGGCACACACACAAGCACGCACACCCACACACCCACACACATAACATAAACATGTACATGCACACATGCACACAATTCAAGAATTTCTCAGAATTATGAACAGGCAAGATGGAGGTGGGGTTGTATAAAATGAATTTTACATGTGAAATCTATGAACTAATCATGTTTTGGTACTTCTTGTCTAGCAGATATCAGTGAGAATTGAGTGTGGATAATGCAATTTAGTGAGACAGTTAGAATCATATAGGCCTTTCAGCGTGATTTATTTTTGTGGAAAAAATGTGCTGGACTGGGCGGTGGTCATATTTTGTACCGCTCTGCGGTACATCTAGTTATTGGTGTAATAATAGTAGTAATACACACAAAACACATACACACATACGCAAATGCACATGGATGCACGTACACACAGACACAGACAGACACACACACACATACACACACACACACACACACACAACACACACACACAACAGACACATTCATCCAAGACAACAGACTCTCACAAGCTATTAGCAGTCCTTTGCATGTTCTTATGCAATTCTGTTTTCTTTTTCATGGACTGTAATAATTTCTTTTCCACCTGAACCTCCCACCTGTAAACCCAAAGCCTTCCACCTTTCACTGAGACTGACACTGTTATTAGTGTGTTCTTCAGTCAATTGGAAACATTGGGGTCATTTGCCCATCGCTTGTAATATTTTAAGCTTGTAAGTGCCACAGACATGGTGGAGATGAATTAAAGCCGTTCTGTTTCATGCTCTACAGATGAGGATTTGAAATGGCTCTGCTTTACTGAAAAGTCAATAGACTCATATAACTCATGGCCCCTTTGAGGTGTATCAGCAGTAATAGTCTCCACTGAGTCGTGAATGAGTGGGGTAAAATACTCTGAATGGCCATGTCATGCACATCCTCTTTGAAAAGACCAAATCATTCATTTTCAGCCTTTCCCTTTTGCTCTCTCTGCCATTTGTTTTTTTGTAAATGGGAGGCAATCATGCATATCATCCTCCTGTGGATAGTGTTGGAAATGCTCCGTCAGCAAAGGAGCAAATTGTACCCAACCTGTTCTCTCCAGCCAG
>NW_027468848.1:17771197-17791197 GCF_046254945.1 Alosa pseudoharengus | reverse complement strand
ACTGTCCTCTCTTAGCAGGCATGTGGTCCTCCATGTCTCTATGGGGTTCAGTTTGATTTGGCGCTGCTTTTAACTCTACAAGCCTCTTTAGCCTATGAGCTTTATGAGGCTCACAGGTGGGGCTATCGAGTCTTTCATCTTCAAACAGTTGATCAGTCTTCAAACAGAAGGTCCTCTGAGGTACTCACACTATAAAACCACATTGTATAATCACTTGATTTCTTTCTAAAAACCATCTTGTAAAAGGTTACTTGGGATTAAATGTGTCCAGATTGTCCAGATTGTCCAATTGTCCAGAACAAGACTCATCCTGTGCATCGTCATCGTTAGTCAGTCTACAGTCACAAAATATCAAAACAGTGTGAGCAGTCAGTCAGTCACAAAGGGCTCTGGCAAGCCAAAGCAGACACGGTTCACATCTCTATTTCCACTGAAATCCAAAGCCTGAGCAAGAAATCCAACACCACGTCATAGTCATATAGTCACATAGTGACATGTAATGCTCTGGTGTGATTGTCTTTATCAGATGGGTTTTTTTTCCTGGTGTCTGACTTGACTTTGATACTAATCTTAAACACCCAGACTGTCACATGCTGGTGTTTGGATCATGCCATAAGTCATATCTGCATGCCACAGAGTCTGCCAGCTATCTCTCATCTATTTGAGCTTTCTCTTGTGAGAGAATTACAAATGGTTCAGGTGCTGTCACAGCACAACGTTGACATGGATATCTGAGGATTTCCATCCATTTCCATCAATCACATTTCAGGTTTTCACATCTATGATGTTAATACTGTACGTTTCGCCAGTGTCCTACCACGTGAAATAATAACCAAAATCACATCATCTCATAAGATGCATTGTGCAGACACAAAGACCCTATAGTGCAGCGTCATTTATATTTTTATCCTAGTTACTTAAGCATAGGGCATCCAGCCACAAAGTGGAGTGTTGAGTGTAGTTACATTGGGTTAAAAAAAGACATGTTGTCTGCATTTGGCAGCCATTGCCCCAGGTCATTTATTTGAGTGTTTTTGCGCAGCGCTGCTCTTCCCTCGGTGCAGTGTCTGTCTGGCAAGAGCTCGCCGTCGCTTCTCCTGGTAATCCCCTCCGTAGCTGATCTTCCTCGCCCTGTTAGACATGCTAAAGAGCAGAGCTAGCGGCCGGCTCCACTGAGCGCCCCATATCAGGCCCAGAGCACATGAATGGGAGATGGGAGATGATGGAGAAGAGAGAAGGGGGAGGGGGGGGGGGGTAGAGAGAAAGGGATGGAGAGAGAGTGAGGGAGAGAGAGGGGGGAAGAGGGGGTAGAGAGAAAAGGATGGATAGAGAAAGAGGGAGAGGGAGGGGGGAGGAGGGAAAGGGGGTGGGTAAAAAGAAAGGGAGAGAGAGATGGAGGGAGGGGGGAGAGAGTGAAGATATAGAAAAAGGGATGGATAGAGAGAGAGGGAGAGAGAGAGAGAGAAAGAGAGAGAGAGAGAGAGAAGGCATCAGTGGGTGTGTGGTGGGCGTAGCGGCGGCTCTGATCTGCGCTGGGGTGTGTTCAGGCGGGGCCTTATCGGCCCGTCCAGACGCTCAGAGCCACATGTCGCTGTCTGCTCCGCTTGGCTTTATGGCTCTGGCCACCTTCTCAGCCTGTCAGCGCTCTGCCCACTGCGCCGGCCTCTCACATCACAGGACACGGCCGACGCCGGGGCTCACCGTGACCTGTTGGGGCTGTTGTACTTGAGTACTTGTTCATCATCTGCTTCCAAACTGCATGAATGTTTCCCCATAATTCTGCTGTGGGTAACTGCCACTGACTGCTGATGTGGATACAGTAGTGTTGTCCGCACTGTTCTGGGTCCCTCTTGGCGGTCCTGCAGTCCAGCTGTCTTTTGACTCTGTGTCTCGGCCACAAGGACAGTCCAAGATGGTCAGCCATCATTCGCTGCTACTCAATGACATATGAGTAGGATTGGCTGTAACCCTAAGACTCTGTCATAGTAAATAATAGGATTCTCTCTACTTCACAAAGATATCTGTCTGTGATGTCTCAAGCCCCATGTCTATTGATTTTGACAGTCCTGCTGAGGTCCAGACATCTTTAGGGTTGTTGATGCCTGGTGCACTTTGTGAACATCAGGCAGACACTGTTTCAGATAACAACTGACTTGACACACCCCTGCCAGTTCAGGACTACTTATCTTAGTTGTAGCCCCCTTATGACAACAACATGACAACCATTGTCTGTTCAGCGAAGCTTTAGCACCCGCCTTTATGGGAAATACTAACTGCTTTTTTCAAAGAAAAGTAAGCAGGGAATTTATGAAGAAATGACAAAACCATAACATAATTTAATCATCCCAATTTGCCAAGCATACAAAATGTAATCCCACAAGCAAGAAATACTCACCTCATAATTCATCATATTATATGCATGAATTGCTACAACGCACAAGGAATGTTACTGTAATGAAGGCTCTGCACCAGATTTAGAATGAGTGATAAGTATGCCAAGGTACAATAGCGTTTTATAAGAGGTAGCCATGTATTTATTACTGACACAAGGATACATACAGATCACCCATGTTTATCTCTCAGGGTTTTCTGATTATCTGTTTTTGCAATGACAATCAGTTCCCTTATGAACTGCTTTAATGCTATCATGAGGTAATCAAAAAGGTGTTTATTGTCTGAGGTACTGTACATGTGAGAGCTTTTCAGCAACTTTCGATGGATTCAGTTAAACTAGTGAAACCAAGAGTTGGTTGTAGTGCAAAGGTAAGAAACAATATTGAAATTATGTGAGATTTCTCCTGGTGTGTGCTTGTGGGTCTTAGTGGCCCAATGGTCCCATCACATCCTGTATCCACTCAGCTTTCTGCTGCCATTTCCACTCCTACCTCCTCCCCTGTACCTACTCAGACTCTTAAGGGTTTCTCTCCACATCGCAATACCCATGCACACACTAAAGCTTGATTGTCAAGTCATGTAGAACTGACTGATGTTCACTTCAAATCAGTTACATTTATCATTAGTATATAGAAGGAATATTGAACATTGTCCTTATAGGCACTACACAGCACACCTAAAGCAGGCAGTATTTGCCTATAGTATTATCAACACTATTGAATAGCAATAGTTGTAGTGGTCTGAACGTACTTTGCAATGCACCTCATGCCTTCTGTCAGTGTTCTGCCAAGGATAAATGGTCTGTAGCTGAATAATATGTATATGGTTTTGTTCCGTACAAGGAGAACAAGTCACAGGCGCTGTCATTACTCTTATTCACCCGAAGCACTGAGAGGTTTGTTTAGACGTGATGTCTAATAAAATGAGTCTCTGACTCTATTTCGTCCTCTCACGTTCTGTGGAATTGTCTGTATTACTCTTCATCTGTTCTTTTTGTCCTCCCTCCATCATCTCTCGTCATCCCTTTGTTATGCCCACACCCCACACCACACACCCCAACCCGCCTTGCTGCTGCCATCACAATCATATTGATTTCCTCTGTCATCTGTGATTTCGCCTCCATTCTCTTCATCCCAGCACTGATCTGGCCTTCTTTTGCAGTGACACCTTTCCTTCAGTCTGATCATAGGCATTCATTTCATGGCTCAGCTCTCTCTTTCACTCACGTCCACGGTGACTCTTTCACTCCTTACCTCATCCCTTACTTTTCTTTGTCCTTTGTTCCACCTTCTTCCACAGCGCAACCACAAGTGTCCGGTATGTTCCCACTACCCAAACCCCCCCCCCCCCCCCCCCCCCAAACCAACACACTCCCCGATCGGTGTTCTCTAAACATTTGTCCTTTCCACGGATGTAATTCCGAACACATCCTCTTCTCCTTCATGCGAGTCATGTTTTTTTCCCCGTTGCTTTTCTGTTGTTTTTTCCCCGTTGCTTTTCTGTTGTTTTTTCCTCGTGTTTACACAGCCTCTCAAACTCAAAACAAACTATGTCAGCACTTGGCAGAGAGCCTGCACAAAGGTTCTAAAACAGAATTCATTCACTGACAAATTTCACAGTGCACGAGCTTCAAGTTTTACCGAGCAAAACCATCGTCTCTGGGATTCTTTCATCTTACCCCCTTTCTGGTCTGAAAAACCCTTGAGGGAAACTTAACAACTCACTCTCTTACACAATGCCTCATTATTCTAGTAGAATTGCTTCGGTCCACAGTGCGATGTGTAATTGAAATAGAATAGAACAGAGAAGACGTGATGACTAATTTCTAATAAGTGTCAGCATTTCTAAATAGTGTATTGAAGGGTTATACAATTTCTTACTAAAGGGGATTCTCTTTATTTTAATTTATTACACGGCTCTTCACAAGGCAAGTAGAACGCTCCATCGACTTGAATGGGATTGATGGGATCATTAAGACTTTAATGATGAAAGGGATATAATTTGTTTGTATTGTGAGACCTTGGAATTCTGCAGCTTGACATTTCTCAAGATATGAGTTTGTACTGTACAGGTGTAACATACAGCATGTGTAGTCTCAGTGTAGTCTTAGATGTCTGTTCAAACTCTTTTATATCTTTTATTTCACTGGCTACTGAATTGTGGGACATAGAAAGGACGGTACAAATATGTTGATTGCTCATACAGCTCCCTGATTATCTTCTATCTGGCTGGGATTCTCTGCGAACCTGACAGAACACATTTATTCTGAAATACTTTCCACACTATGGTATAGTAGACGAGGATACATTCTTCAATTGTAACACAAAGTGATTAAGTAATTGTGTTTTTAATGCAAACGTTCATCAAACATCAGCCTTTGACAACTCAGGAGGCTGCCAGGATATTACACTTCACTGAAAGCTTTTAAAGAGCTGAATTCTACAAGGTCATAGCTTTAATTAAAATCCTATATATCACTACTGGCCATTAACTGAACATGTGCCTCAGAGCACTTTATCACCCAGTTTCATGATGATGGGACTTACTTCAGAAATGAACTAACCGACATGTCCTGTGTGTTATGTAGTATGTATAGAGTGTAGTGCACTTTAAATGTGTCTGCAGTGCACTGGGAAGAGGTTATTCAAAGGGTGGGCTGTTCTGTCGTACCGGAACCTTTATTATTATTTTTTTTAAAAGAATGAATCTGTTTAAAAATAGATTTAGTAATTCTCAGCCTTGCCCAGAACATTTTCTGGGTCCTGATGCAATAGAATACTCTTACCCTCTACCAATAAATAAAAAGCCCCTCCATAGTACCATTACAGTCTGAAATACCAGAACAGCAAAGCTGCAGGAAAATAATCAGTGAAGTTATTGGCTACAAATCCCACAGACCTTAGTTCAGCAGTGGTGCTCTCTGATACAGCTTATAATGTCCACAATATTTCAACTGACTGGAAAAAATAATAAAATAAGTGTTTGTTTAGTTAATATTCACCCAGCAAGAGGAGGGAAGAGGGTACCTTAATCAGTCCATCCATCTGTGTGTCATAATTTCAAATTTACTACAAATTTACTCAAATTTACTACACATTTTTATACAAGAGTCCTCCTGTATGATTATTCAGATCCAGCTCAGGATACAGATGCTGGTATTTGGTTTTACTTTGGTGAATATTGTGCGACAGGGGCAAAAAAGCTTAGCCTGGCTCCACAGTCTACGTACTTCCGCTCAAGAGTATGGTTAAAAAAACAGTTCCACCATACCACAGCAATTGTTTGTTCTCCGGCTCGAGTGAATCTGGAATCTGCTGCCTAGAGTATAGTGACACTGCTTACTTGTGCACATTTGAAATGAACAGCTGAGGACTATTGGGGGTCCTCAGCCATATTTCCTCTCCTTCTGTTTGTGTGCAAAGGTGCATGAAGATAAGTAGTCCGGGTCCCGGTGAGATAGTTACTCGTTGTCTCTGCAGTGGCTCAGCTATGGGGGAGCAGAGTGAGCCTGACAAGCAGACAGCCACTCTGTGCTCCTGAACACACACACACACACACACACACACACACATACACACACACACACACACACACACACACACACACACACACACACACACACACACACACACAGCTCCTGAACACACACACAGACAAACACACACACACACACACACACACACACACACACACACACACACACACACACACACACCTTGGGAAATAAACTCTGTTCCGGGCTCCCTACCTCCAACTGTCTCCATGTATCCCATCAGCATTCCCTTTATTACTGGCATGGAGAGAAACAAGCACTCAGCAGTTTAAAACGTGTTAAAGAAAGAATTAGTGCGAGAGTATGTCGATTCTGATTCTTCAATTTGACTAGGCTCTTTTATAACCCCCCCGCAATAAATAATAAAAGAAAAATATTTGAGGCGCCAGTTTCCTTTAAACTCTCGGAAGAGAAACATAAACAGTATGCCCCCCCCCCCAACACTACCACCACCCTTTAAAGGAAGATGAGATTACTTTCAAAATGTTATTCATGTTAATGAATAAATCTTTCTGATATTTTATATGCAAGGCAAGTCCCAGTTGTATGCTAATGAACAAGTGTTCACTGTAAATACATCATGGACAGCCATTTAATCGAAGAGTGGTGTCATTTGTTTCACATATAAATTGTCAGCCTGCCTGTTCCTCTGTTTAACATAGATGAGATTCATTTGTTGTGTTGTGTTGTGTTGTGTTGTGTTGTGTTGTGTTGTGCATTTGATGGGCTGTTCGGCTGCTGACTGGGCGTCTGCCAACAGAGGCGCTGGCATCTCCGTGGTAACCCATTTGCCCCTCATTATTCTGACAGTCAGGTATATGGCAGACAACGTGACAAGGCTAATCTTAGCCAATCTAGTTGCGGGGTGATTCATCAGACATGTCAATAGATGCGCTTTGGATTGTCTGCTGCCTCAGAAAATCATATCTCTTGAGAGTGACCCTGATAACAGCAGATGTTTTCCCTCAATTGTGTAAAAAGTAAAGATAAGAGAAGCTCTGTTCGATAACAGTCCCCATCAGTGCTTTATTGTGACCCTAAGTTTGACCGGAATTGGATGTTGTTGTTTTTTGTAAGACTATTTTTGTGTTGCTGTTCAGGCATGTTTCTGATAACAAAAGAAAACAAGATACAAAAAGATTAAGTTAGAAACAGAGAGCAAATATGAATCCATATATGCCTCCAAAACAAAGGACCATTTGCAACGCACTGGGTATTACAGATATTTATAGAGATGGTCTAAGCTGCTTATTTTATTTTTGTACACCGTGTGACTTTGGCAAAGAAAAGAGAATTAAATCTCCCTCAGGACATGTGGGATAGTATCTCTTGAAAGAACAAGTTCAACAAAGTTGGTAGAACAAAATAATTATGGCAGACAGTGCAGGTATCTCCATTTACACAGCAGCTTTAAACTAATATTTTCTGACCTAATGGATTATCATGGAGTAAGTGAGATTAATAGGTCCCCAAACGGCTATTAAAGCATTAAGGCTCTAATAAAGTCAAGTGACCAGGATTTAACAGAGGCTTCATCTAAAACGACGCAGAATCACAATGCCAGGTTCAGCCTTGGGCCGACTGATTGTCAAGAGTGCGGGCCACTATGAAAGGTCATTCAGATATGAAAACATAAGTGATCCTCTAAACACCATAGTAATGATCTTATGTTCACATATCATAAAAGGTACCAGACATACAGTATGCTGCATTCAAGTAAGACTGCACCCATTCCAAATGCCTTACCGATCATATCTGCTGAGTTAGGTGTGTATTTGCACTGATTGGAATGGTTGTACAATTTGAATATATTTGATGCTGCATTTTTTCCCCAACAATTGGACTAGAGAGGGTCATAAATATGTAAAGAGTGTGTCACACCAGGCTGGTAGGTGAACGCAGGTGTAACAGCGCTGCACCTGTGTGATTGCCTCAGTGCTTGGCACACTTCCAGCAGTGACTATAATTACGCCCTTTATGTGGAGTCAGACGAGAATCAAGACCTCTGTCTCGCCACCTCCAGTGCAGGGCAAAAATGTCATTCTGTTTTTTGTCATTCTCGGTTTCTCTGTAGCTCTCTATCCCCCCCTCTCTCTTTCAATTTGTATCTGTCTTCCACCCTTCCACACACACATGCACATGCACACGCACACACACACACACACACACACACACACACACACATACTTGCATTCACTCACACACACACATACTAGCTGCTCATCCAGCTACACTGGCTACCTATGGCGGCCTGCATCAAATTTAAGGCTCTAACGCTTGCCTACAAAGTAGTCTCCGGTTCTGCTCCCACCTACTTGAATGCCCTCCTACAGATATACGCTACTTCCAGACCGTTGCGCTCCTCAGACGAACGACGTCTAGCTCTGCCACCTGTACGGTCAGGCCAATCCAAACTTTTCTCATCTGTTGTTCCTCGTTGGTGGAACGCACTGCCAGTTCCTACAAGGGCAAGGACCTCCCTCTCCATTTTCAAAAAAATCCTGAAGACCCAGCTCTTTAGAGAACATCTCCTCTCATAGCACTACTTACAACAAGTCTTGCTGATCCTAGCACTTAGCACCTGTCTTGAACTGACACTCAACTGTTTAAAAACAGCACTCACTGATGCACTTATTCTTACCTTTTTTTAAATTGTCCTAAAATTGTTGAGAGAATTGCTGAGAGAACTGTTTACCATGTTGTTAGTCGCTTTGGTTAAAAATGCATCAGCCAAGTGTAATGTAATGTAATGTAATGTAATGTAATGTAATGTAACATACTCACATACACACACGTCCCTTTCTGCAAATCTATTATCGTACAGACTAAAATTAGGCTCAAGCAGTACAATGCCGCTCCATTCAGCATCATCACCCTTCCTGTTTTCCATATGATGTATTTACACCACCCATCACTAGGAGTCAGCCATGTGAATTGGCAGCCAGAGAAGAGTGCAGCCAGACTGCGGTGGCCCTGGATGACGTGTGTGCATTGTACATAAACAAATTAAAGTGCCACTTCCTGCCGCACCCAACGTCTGCTGGGCTAATACATAGGGGCGCACTCAGCTGTGGAGGAAGGGGAGACGTATAAATTGAGGCCTGAGCTGAGGCAGATGGGAACTGTCACTCACTAAATGAGGAGGCGCCACCAAAGGTCAACACAGTCCAGGAAGATATTGATTTTAATTACTGCGCTTAATTCAACTGAGAGGTTTAGTGAGTAAGTCAAGTCCATTTTCCTAACGTTACAAACTAGCTCATACATCTCAATTCAACCCTAACTCGATATATACCTGATATAGTAGTCTCTCCCTCCACATTGTGCAAGTACAACACCACACCACTACTGATATACTGTAGCATCATTGTGTTCATGGAGGGATACCAACCATTTTTTTTTTGTAACTGGTTTAGTCATCAAGTGAAGTTCATTTTTTTGATGTTACATAAGCTACACCATATATCTCAATTTAAAAAATGTTGCATCACCCTCATTATGGCATCATTATGTTCATGGATAGAGAAAGTCATTAGCTTTTCAACTTTTCACAGACATTTTGAGCTGCTGGTGAGGATAGCGCATTTTCATAGTTCACCGAGGTGCCTCCAGTGCGGTGAGACGAGACCTCAGTAAAAGAAACAGCACGAAGTCTCGTATAAACAACCCGTTAGCTCGCACCGCCTTGGCTGCTCATTACGGAGATCCTGCACGCTGGCACACACTGGCAACGCAAGCCGGCCGGCCCGCTGGCCACATTATCTCCGGTCGCTTGTGAGACGAGCAACACGACGCAACGGCGATGCGCCCACCGCCGCATTACACCACTGATAGAAAGGGAGCCGGGGCCAAATTAATGAGCAGCAAAAGGCTTGAACAGCGCCGATCTAAGGGTCTCTGATCCTCCTCCCCCAGGGGAGGTTTACTCACATTAACCTCAGACAAAGGCCACATAAAACCACGTTAAAGCCAACTTAGACGATCACGCCGCCAACATGAAAGATGAATGCCAGCCACTGATAAAGCCAGTGACCGAGGATTAATCTGGAGCCCACATACTGCAGAGAGAGATCAGCTGTACGTGTTGCAGTCCACACAGAACGCCTCGTTAATTATTTCTGAGGAGCAGAAGTGCACTGAAGGCACATAGTCATTTTTGTGCATAATTCAAATGATGTAAGAAAGTAAAATATGATTCTGATTTTGTTTTTTGTTCATGGGGTCCCGGCTAGTTGTGTGGGTGTCTATACGTTGAGACCTATGGAATAATGCTGACTAACTCAAATCAATGTTACCAGATGCAATTTTACTCATTTTCTTACCCACTTCAGAAACTGAGACAAATAGGCTGACAGGTGGACTCTACCTTGGAGTCGAAATGTCAACTGTTATTTGTTGTCTTTCGAGCATCATCATCAAGTCAGCCACTTGTCTGGTGGGTGGATGTGTTTGGTGATTCATCTAGCTTATGCTGCGGGGGTAGGTGATGAGAATTTCCCTCTTGGGTCTAAAAATATTTTGCTGAATCCTTTTCAGGGGTTCTCTATATACACAACCACACACAAGTCTGAAAAGAAAGACAAATTGCATTGAATAAGCATCCAGACCTGGAAATACAGAATAGAATATTTGTCAAAGGTCTATAAAAATGTAGTTGCATCAGGTCCTGCATATTTGAAATATAATGACATACTCCCTGGGCAACAGGTGGCAATCAGAATGTATTTCACATATATAAACCACAATGCTCATGTTTGGGGTAGCCGTGGCCCACTGGTTAGCACTCTGGACTTGTAACCGGAGGGTTGCCGGTTCGAGCCCCGAGCCGCGGCTGAAGTGCCCTTGAGCAAGGCACCTAACCCCTCACTGCTCCCTGAGTGCCGCCGTTGTAGCAGGCAGCTCACAGCGCCGGGATTAGTGTGTGCTTCACCTCACTGTGTGTTCACTGTGTGCTGTTTGTGTTTCACTAATTCACTGATTGGGTTAAATGCAGAGACCAAATTTCCCTCACGGGATCAAAAAAGTATATAGACTTATACTTGTGCACAGATGTAAGCAGGCCATTGGATTCATGTTATCTGAGCAGCAGGGCTGACTTGCTGGAAGTCAAACACTAGGTTGTGTTGTAGACAAACAAACCATCACACATTACACTGTACCAAATCATCTGCCTCTGGGCTGTAATCTTGTAAACACAATAACAGCTTCTTATTTGTGTACCTTGAGTGGTAAAACAAAATCAAAGCAATTCTGATGTCATCAGCTATATTAGACCACAAGAGCTAATGTAGTTATAAGCTACCTGCAAAAACTAAGTTGGAAAGAAAACATCTATAGACTAAAACAGCCACCAGACCTCCCTTTACCGGTCAGCCCATATCAGTTCGCACTTAATTTGGCACAAATAAACTTTGTTTTAAAAAAGACAGAAAGCAGCCTCTGTCAGCGCGTGTAAAGTGCCTGTAGGTGGGTGTGGGAAGCCCCCGCATATCTGGGCAGCGTTTGTTCTCGCTCTGTCCTCCCACTCCCCGACTCCTCTCCAGCAGATAATGAGAGATTGCTTCTGCTTCTGGAGCCAAGCAGGCGAAGCCTATAGCTGTCTCTCAGTCGAAACCTGCGCCCTCACGAGTCAGGCGTGGGATGAATTCCTCTTTTAGCTGCTTTGGTGGGTGCTGTCTTCCTATGCAATTAGCACGACGTTCAATTAAGCTTCCCACAAACATATGCTTTGTGTAGCGTCAATATGTGCACCTATATGTGTGATTTCAGTGGAGGGTTTCTGGGAAATGATGGGATGTATTGCTGGGAGGGATGGGATTGGAGAACCTTATGGATGGGTTAGTCTGTGCCTGTTGACAGTCTTCCCTGAGCACTTCTGCATGCCCCGGATACTCTGATATGTAGTGTCAGTGTAGAACAAACTAGTGGGTGTCAGGACTTAAAAGTTTGTTGAATCCACCATTGCATTTATGTAACTTTGAATCTCTAGTCCACTTTTTATTATCTCTCTCCCTCTCTCTCTCCCTCTCCCTCTCTCTCTCTCTCTCTCTCTCTCTCTGTCTCTCTTCTGTTTCTCTTCACATCATTGATTTTGAGCATGTTGATGGACAACCCTAATAAACTGGTGATGAAACAAAACCTCAGGGGGATCGACAATAGTTTATTTTTGTTATGTTTATTATTTATTTAGATTTGTTTTTTTCATGTTGTTTAAATATCAATATATATTTAAACGTCTCAAGATAACAGGTAAATTAAGCGTAAGTGTAGACACTCAGTGTCACAGCTGACATGCAGTCCATATCTGTCATTTTTTGGCTGAGCACATGAGAGCTATGTGGAATTCTATTAGACTTGAGTTATCTTGAATACAGCCACATGGCACTGTTCTGTTGACTTGGTATCTCATCTGATGTCTGGATGACACAGATGTTTTAATATTTCATCTAAATGGTTGATAGTTGACATTCGGTCTCCATTTCTATGTCATTTATGAATGTTTTAAACTGAAAAAGCTCCACATATCACTTTTAAATATAGTTTGCAAGTCATCTAGCTTTACAAACTATTTGGGAATTACCAGTTTGTTCTGCGTTTGCTGGTAAAATATGTGTTTGTGTTTATAAAGCTGAAGCAGTGTTGAGGGTATCTGTTAGAGGGTTTAGAGGTGACCATCACAGCAACACTGTAATCTGGACTTCAGAGAGTCTTTCACCGCAGAGGAAGCGTGATCGATTGCCACCACTAGCAGGCTGCGGAGACGCATGTTTGAGCCCCGGCCGGGTCTTGGGAAATCAATAGCCAGCACCGCAGTTCGAAAAAAAAGCAGATTAGGTAGGTGGTCAGGCAGAGGACGTGGACATCTCAGTCACAGGCTGGGGGGTGGAGCGATGGATCAGAGCATCTTCGACAATTAATCTTTAATAGGAATCCTGAGGAGCAAGAGGGGGGGGGAAATCACCCCTTCAAAGACGCAGCTGTGTGGGCGCCTCTGGGCATACTGCGGGAAAAAAGAGAGCGAAACGAATGACATTAAGTCTTCATTTGGAAAGATTTCAAATCCTCCCCACAGGTCCATTCATAGCGCTGCACTTTGGAGAGTATCCATGCCGTTTCATCATGAGCACAATTGTATCTTTAAATACACACATGCCTAAGTCTCTGGAGGATGGCCATAGTGGGGCCCTCATACCACCAGTTTTTTCCCCTTCATTTCACATGTACATGTATGTGGTAATGGAAGTTTTCTATTACCCCAAGATGCAGATATTGCTTGTTCTCTCTCTCTCTCTCTCTCTCTCTCTCTCTCTCTCTCTCTCTCTCTCTCTCTCTCTCTCTCTCTCTCTCTCTCTGTCTTCAGTGGTGCAGAGCATGTAACAGCTTTGAAGGTGTTGATTGAGCTGGGCATTGGGGCAGCTTCTCCTTTGCTGCTCATCATCATCCAGCTGTTTTTTGTTGTTGTTTTGAAGGCAGGTTTCGCTTATCATAACTACCACTAATGGATAGATAAATAATCCCACATAACTACAGATATGTGGCTAATTGAAAAAGATGAGATTGAGAATTTATTTGCTCCTCATGAGGAAGAAAATGTGAACGCAACTTCAGCAACTGTACAGCAACTGTACAGCATCTTTCACAGCCTTTTCACTGCAACACACACACACACACAGAAACACACACACACACACACACACACACACACAAACACACAAACACACACACACACACACACACACACACACACACCAGAGGCACAGGTTCTTATCTTAACCTGTACATGTCTCTGTGAGGCATTATCATAATGCCATTAAGTTCATGTTCTGACTGGAACAGAAAGGACACATCACAAAGAGATAATGCCAAAGAGATAGGAAAGCAGCTTGGTGTAATACCATAACGTCCTACTTCCAATGGGAAGTGATGCATTTACATGAATGATTGACAGTTGCCTTTTCCTCCTGCTCACAATATCTGGTCTTATGTGGCACCTCAGCAGATTAATGACAAGTGTACAAGACATATAGTTTCCACTAAGGCCACTGTGTGGGTGTCCACTGTGGTGTTTTTTTCAGTCGCAAACGACACTGTACGTTGCTTCTCACACTTCAAGGAAAAAAATACAAATGTTTGACATGCCAGAAATCCTATTGGATTGGACTGGAGCTGGAATGTTTGTGGTTATGTCTTCTAATCAGACATCGTGAGTATGCCCAAACTGCACAACAAACTAGATGTACCGTAGAGCGGTACAAAATATGACCGCCGCCCAGTCCAGCACATTTTTTCCACAAAAATAAATCACGCTGAAAGGCCTATATGATTCTAACTGTCTCACTAAATTGCATTAGCCACACTCAATTCTCACTGGTATCTGCTAGACAACAAGTACCAAAACATGATTAGTTCATAGATTTCACATGTAAAATTCATTTTATACAACCCCACCCCCATCTTGCCTGTTCATAATTCTGAGAAATTCTTGAATTGTTTGCATGTGTGCGTGTACACGTTTATGTTTATGTGTGTGGGTGTGTGTTAGGGGTGTAAAGATTAACCGATACGTATCGCTATCCGTTTTTAACATGTAAGATACGGCTACATCGATACGTGAAGCCCCGTATCGGAAAAAAACTGAAATGAACCGGTCGTTATATCGATTTACTTGTTATGAATCGGTGCACAACCTTTTCTGCTCGCTCAGACTCATTTACGTTCCAAGCAGTGCGTTCATCCCACTTCTGGTTTTGAAACTGCACGTGGCACGGAATTGTGGGTAATGCAGTTCGTTTTTGGTTACATTCATTGCCCAAAGTTGTCAAATGACCTCATTACCCATACATCTATTGCAACTTAACCATGTGAC
This sequence comes from Alosa pseudoharengus, assembly GCF_046254945.1. Classification (NCBI taxonomy): domain Eukaryota; kingdom Metazoa; phylum Chordata; class Actinopteri; order Clupeiformes; family Clupeidae; genus Alosa; species Alosa pseudoharengus. The sequence continues at coordinate 17,776,384 of NW_027468848.1, read as the reverse complement.
AACTAGGCACTCGGTCGGCTTTTGTTTTTCAAAATCCAGCACGAAATTAAGCACTTATAGCATTCCTAAACAGCAATGATAGTCTGTAGAGTAGCATTACCTTTGATGAAGGGATTTCCTTAATGTTAAATAATAATTTGGCCCTTGCTGCTAAAACGATGCATAAATTATTAGCCAATGATTTTGTTCATATTCACTCAGACTTGTGGCATTTTAGGTTTCTGCATTAGGTCTACTGTTGGAACAAAATAAGCCCAGCGAGTTCATTGATTTGTAGGCCTATTTTATTCTTGTAGGGTAGGCTAGGCCTATATGAGAAAAGGCCAAGAGTGTCTTAAGCACTGTTTTATTTTATTTCGGTATTGTCTTACCTCAACAAGGCTACAGCTCCATGAAAACAATCAGATATAACTATAAAATCTGTAAAGTCTATAAAAATGTATTTTTATGTTGTATTTGGCTGCTGTGCTTGACTGAAATGTAGACTATTCTTTTTTCATTTCAATACAGTATATGAAACAAACCTCAGTTTAGATAATCATATTCACACATTTTGTTGCCTAATTGACAACCATGACCATGATAATTGATAATATAAAATGAATGTGCACCTTGAGCAAATAATAAAAAATCTTTCAGAATGCTTTCCATTCTTGAACTGCATCGAATTGCATTGCATCGAATCGTACTGAATTGTTTTTTATAAACATGTATCTTTTCTTGTATCGAATCGTGCCCATGTATCTAGATGCGAATCGTACATGAGAGATTCACACCCCTAGTGTGTGTGTGTGTGTGTGTGTGTGCGTACTTGTGTGTTTGCCTGCGTATGTGTGTTTGTGCATGTGCATCTTGCCTGTTCATAATTCTGAGAAATTCTTGAAAAGTGTGCATGTGTGCGTGTACACGTTTATGTTTATGTGTGTGGGTGTGTGTGTGTGTGTGTGTGTGTGTGTGCGTGCTTGTGTGTTTGCCTGCTTATGTGTGTTTGTGCATGTGCATGCATGCGTACATATGTCTACTGTGTGAGTATGTGTCATACGTATGATTACTGTTAATGTATGTGTGTGCGTGTGTATCTGTTTATGCACATGTGTGCACATGGAATGGGTTAACATGACCCCTGGAGGCAAAAAAACGGAAAAAATTGGTCATCCTAGGCCCTGCGGTTCTCAAGATATTCACAGAAAACTGTGTCTGCCCTACCCTCCTTTCGGTGGGTCCAGTACAGCGGGGGGGCTACAGATCAAAACGAAAAATGACGGTTCCATGCTATCCATGTGGGGTTACATGCCCACCAAGTTTCGTGTACCCCGGTCTTTCAGTGTCCCGGGAATCCTTGTTGGTGTACGGTCACTAAATGTACACATAAATTATTTTATTGTAAGGCCCCCCATGAACGAAAGTTCACAAAACTGGCATGCATTTGGAGGGTGTCATAATGATCCTACACTTTCAATTTCATGCAGTTTTGACCATGTCAGCCAGAGATATTGTGATGAAAACACCTACTTTTTTGCTTTTTAATTTTTAACTAGGTGGCGCTATACATGAAATAAGTGGTAATGGGATGGGTTGACATGCCCCCTTAAGACCAACATACAAAAACAAGGTGGACCTCCTAGGCCCTACGGTTTTCGAGATATTCACAGAAAACTGTCTCCGGCCACCTACAGGCCAGTTGGTGTATAGTAACATAAATGAATTTATTGTGTGGCCCCCCATGAACGGAATTCCACGAAACTTGGCGTGCATTCAGAGGGTTTCATAATGATCCTACACTTCCAATTTCGTGCAGTTTTGACTATGTTAGGTCACAGATACCTGCGATTACAACACCTCATTTTTACTTTTTTGTGTTTAACTAGGTGGCGCTATACATGAAATGAGTGGTTATGGAATGGGTTTACATGGCCCCTTGAGATCAACATACAAAAAAAAATGGTCCTACTAAACCTTACGTTTCTCGAGATATTCACAGAAAACTGTGTCTGCCCTACCCTCCTTTGGGGGGGTGCAGTCCAGCGGGGGGGCTACAGATCAAAACGAAAAACGATGGTTCCATGCTATCCATATGGGGTTACATGCCCACCAAGTTTCGTCTACCCCGGTCTTTCAGTGTCCCGGGAATCATTGACGGAAATTTGGACATGCGAAAAAAAAAGAAGAAAAAAAAACTGACTAAAACTCGCTGCGCGGCGGTCATAATTCAGGAACAGGAATTCGGTCTGATTAAAACGTTTGTAGGATCTGACTGATTCGGGGCTAAAATCACATCAAAACAGCACAGTGTGCTTGCCATGACAGGCCAAATTATAGCACCACACCTGTAGGCCTGTTCTATAGCAGTACTATACCACCATTTATGGCTAGCTCTTAAAATGACAGATACAGATAAGTTAGTTTAACACTTGGTTGTATGCACAGCATTCCTTTCCCTGAGTTTTTGTTATTGCTGATAGTTCTCTGAATAAATGAGCCCTTGTGGCCTATTTACAAGGAGCAGTTAGGCAACCAGCAGCCACCCCTGATTTGACTTCATCCGTTGGGAGCATTTGTGTGGACAGAGGGCAGTCGGGCAGGGACGTGACACATTTTAGTCCAGATAAAAGTAAACAAGAGATTCAAAGTAAGACAGAAAGTTTGGCATACAGTATGTGTAGCTACTCAAAATACATATCTTGTGTGTGTGTCCACGCATGTATTTGTGTGTATGTGTGTGTGTGTGTGTGTGTGTGTTTGTGTGTCCACGCATGTACTGTATGTGTGTGTGTGTGTGTGTGTGTGTGTGTTTATGTGCCATTTGGCACATCTGTGGCCTCGTTTTACCGTCTGCCAAAGGCTAGTCTGGGTTGGTTGGGGGCAAAATCGTGTGCATTTCAGATTGGCTGTGTGTGTGTGTGTGGATGTGTGCGCACGCGCTTTTGAGCGAAATTAGAGGTGAGCATTAGAGGTATCCTTAGCAACCCGTGGCATGACACGCGCCACTGTGCACCCAGAGAATCATCAGCAGGGCTCCAGCCAACAGGCCCCACACGGAGGGGCGGAGTACTGATCCTCATCATCACAACTATAACCAGCCCAGTCACAGCCATCACCGTGTAATTACCACAACACTCACTTACTGGGATTACACATGCACTACAGCAAGGAAAATAATCTCAACATCCAGCCTTGAAATCAGTCGTGGTACTCTGAGTGTGTGGCCAATACCTACATGATTATAGCATTTGTGTAGCGTGGCTCAGCCAGCCTCTTCATTTCATTTCCACTGGGTGTACAGGCATTATTCGAACCATAAATGTATGCAGTATTGTAGCAGCATAAAATAAATATGGACATAAACATTATACATTATTCTCTTATATGTCCATATTTATTTTATGCTGGTCTCTAGACTTTATTCTTGCACTGTTGCACTGCTGGACTTACTTATTTGCACCATCACCATGACACTCACTCTCATAGAGCCCCTTACCATGCATATGGAACTACAGGCTCAGTCCCTGCCCTATCACTGCAAGAACCTCATGCTTGATCACACTATGTGGATACTTGATTTCGTTTTTTTTTTTTTTTTTTTAGTATTTAGTATTTTAGTATTTTTTTATCTTCTGTCTCTATTGTGCAGTGGAGTTTTTTATATTTTATACTTATATTACTTTTTCTGCTGTAAGTGCATGTGAGACCTTGAATTTCCTCTTGGGGATCAATAAAGTATATATCTATCTATCTATCTATCTAGCGGTTCAGGGTTTCTTTCACTTCTTGCCATGATTTTGAAGCATGTCAAGCAGGAGAGCCCATATGGCATGGGAGAAATGGGTGAAATGTTCTGCGTTGCACTTTGCACTGACTGAAGACGTTTATGGTTGACAGAAAATCAATAAACTAATATAAGAAACTGTCTTAGAATCAGTCAGTATGACACAACTAATGGATGGACATTACACATATACTTCTACCAGACACAAGAGGAATAAAAAATGTAATTTGCTAACATCTACAGTAAGACAACAATAGCCACAACAACAACAACACAAAAGGCCAGCACAGAGGCATGCTGGGAAGCAACACAAGACTCCCTCTCAGAAGTTCCACAAGCCCACCCCCAGCATATACTGTAGAAGTGTGCCTGTAGAGCATGAAAGAACATTGACTCTGATAGTAATTCTAATGGCATAAGAATAATCACAGTTGCCATAGCCATGGCACAATACAAACAGCCCTACGCTCTTTATATCATAACAAGTCGTGCATCCCGCTGACACACTGAGTTTGGATGTGTATTAATGATGACACAGGATCATCTCCCTCCCTCTCTCTGTCTCCCTCTGCTGTCTAGCTGTACCCTGATCCGTCATTTTGTGCCCAGCGTGCTCCATCTCTGGGCCGTCAACTGCGGAAGCCAGTCCACTGCGGGTCCCTCTCTCTCTCTCCCTCTCTCTCTCTCTCTCTCTCTCTCTCTCTCTCTCTCTCGTGGATGCCGGGGCTGACAGATGACAGGAGACTCGGTTCAAAGCAAAACAGACTGAACTCGGCGGTGTGCTGGGACCGTTGGCACGGATTGCGGGGCGAGGAGTGTTGCATAACCCAGAGAGCAGTCTGTTGTGTCTCACCAGCCATGGGACTGGGTCCAGGTAGGGGAGGGATAGTGGAGGGATGAGGGGGTGGGGGGGGGGTGGGTGGGGAGAGGCCCAGGAGAGTGCCAGAGATGCAAGGGTGTCTTCCTCTCAGGAGGCCATCAAAGCCTCTCTGGATGAGAGCCATCGCTTTGCTTCCCAGTCCTTGAGGCTGAGATCAGTTTCAGTGGGGGCTATATTTGGAGCAGTATGGAAAAAAAAAATGCCACAATGGCACGGCGACCTGGGAGAGGCTTGGCGGAGATGCCAAGAATTCTCAGAAAATGATCAAAGCAATCAATGCGGCGAGGAGACATGGAAGGCAGATCTGTAGTACTCGATAATCTGGTCAAGAAGACAAGACATCTTCATGAGGCTTTTTGCCATTTTCATTCATACATCCCCCTTCAAATTGATACTCAAAGATGTTTCAGCTGTGATAGAATTATGACATGCCATAAAACCGGAGCAGAGTTTTTGAGATCATGACATTTATTGCATGCAGTCTAAATTGTGTCTTATCCAAAAACGAATAATTCCCTTATAGAGCATTACATAATCTGTG
>NW_027468848.1:17723697-17768697 GCF_046254945.1 Alosa pseudoharengus | reverse complement strand
AGAGGAGAGAGGAGGAGGAGAAGAGTGGAGTGGAAATTACAGAGAGAGAAAGAGGGGAGGGGAGTGTGGAGTGGAAGCAAGGGAAGATAGATAGAGGGAAGGAGGTGAGGACAGAAGAGAGTAGGAGAGGAAATGAAGAGTGGCCAGGAGAGAAAGAGGAGAGTGCGGAGGAGAGAAGGCTGTGAAGTCAAGTGGAAAGGACAGAAAGAGAGGAGGAGATGAGAAGAGGAAAGGAGTGTGAAGAGTGTGGCGTGGGGGAAAAAATAAAAGCATAGAAAAACGAGTGTAGTGGAATGCAAAGATGGAGACAGACCGGACGAGGTTATTTATGACACAACTCCTTTAATTATTAACGCGTCTCTAAACCACGCGTGCCCTGGAGTCGGGTAGAACGAAAGGCAATTTCACAGCCTTCACCTTCTGTCACCTCAATACCTACACCAGAATAGCATAGGTGCAATTAAGGAAAGGATTAGAAGTGGTTGGAACATAGTTGCCCCCAAATGAACAGGACAACACAATAGGAGAGAGCATGTAGACCAGGAACCAAAAGGCCAAAAGGGAAAAAATATAAAAAAAAAAGAGTGATTCAATATGGTGACAGGGACCTTAAGTAGCTCTGCCACAGCTCTGGGATCAGTACTAAATAAGAAGAGAGATGAGAACATTCTGTAAGGCTCATTTATATTACATGATGAAAACCATGGATCATGTTTAATCATCCATTCCTTATGAACAGCACTGTGATTATGTTGTAATAACATGGGATCTCATAGCTGTACTTGTACACATAATTCCATATTTGTGTGCTTGAATTTAAATGACTGTTAAACACTGTCTAATGTATCCAAAATAGGATAAAATAATAATCTGCTGCACACTTTAATGGGAATGTATACAGTATGCCTGTATAGGGATATATTCTAAAATGATTAATTATGTACTAAATGGGCTGCATTGAAAGAAAGGGTGATGAGATGCTGTGCAAAGCCTGCTGTTTGTGGTTTGACTGCAGTTGTTGTTTTGTAAATGTGCTTACTACGCAACTTCTAAACTGACTGATCTTAAAAATAGTACTTTTAAATCAAAAGTGTTTGATATTGCATAACTGTGACTTGGCTTTACTCGATTGACACTGAATGCAGGAGGTGAAGAGCTTAACTTGACTGTGTGACAAAGCTGACACAAGCATGTGTTAACCTTAGCATTTAAAATGAGTGTGTTCACATCAGTAACATCGGAGATGGACACTGTAAGATAAGTGCCGGTCAAACAGATTGATCTCCGCCTGTGACTGATGGAGAAAATTGGCTCCCTGGGAGCATAAGTATAGGGTATGGGAGGACGCATTCCTATGCTCGTGGAGTGGCACTGACTCAGTGCGTGACTGATCTGATAGACGCATCCTCTGCTCTCACTGGGTCATGTTTTATTGTTTTGATCAGACGCATATAAAAATCCATCCTCCATCCTGTGAATGCAGACTGCAGACTCTGATTACATAATGTACAGGTCTCGAAAGATCACTTTCTAGACTTTTCCATCTCAGGCCATTTTTACGCCACTCATCTCACTGTGCTCTGTGCTATTGGGAGAATGAGGAATGAAGTCCTCGGTAAAATAGGAATTCTTTTTAGTAAAAGTATGCTCAGTGCAATACTGTAGTACCAACGTATTCTTGACATGTCATTTCCAAAGGGCCACTGTCATTTGCTACACCGATTTAGCTGTGTTATTATAAATTCTACAGCCTGTCACACAGGAGAATTCACAGTGGCCAGGTTTAAGGTTTAAGTTTAGTCCATAAATTACAGCATGGCTGAAAGGCAGCAGTGTGACAATATGACAGACATCTTCACGGTCCACTGTGGTTTGGTGACAGGCCTTTAAGCCGCCTTTTCCCCAAAGTGATATGGCCTGCTACCCTCCCCCATTACCACCGCATTATGGATGTTAGCTTCAAAATAGAAAATGACAGCAGACTGCTATTCAAAAACACTACAGGCCAGTGTGCTGTTTAATCACACATTAAAGGCACCCTTAACCGTTCTTTTTACCTTAACATAACGTTTCCAAAATCATTTTAATGGCCCATAACCTCATAACATGACAAACGGCACTTCTGCCATTGTCTGAGCTGCCCTCTGTAGGCGATTACCGACCTAGCAACTTTCTAGTTTCGGGTAGTAGCCGCCCCACCATATGTCCTCCGAAATCAAAAAAGAAAGAGCTGCTATGCTACAAGAATTCGGAGATCTTTTTCTACAGACTGCTGTTGTTGCATTCCTTCTATATTATATCGGAGTTATGTTCATACTTTGTTATAAAAGAGCCATATTTAGTTTGTTTATTATTGCGCTTCTCAACTGTGCATCATGACACGGTTTCCTCTCCCTTCCTATGCACGCCGTGTGAAGCCAAAAGAGCGGCCACTCATTTCAGACGACTTTTAGGTACTGCTAGCAATTTTGGTGCGCCGAAGCTTCTTACGATGTTTGGAGGTTCGCTATTTGCTATTTCCGTCCCTCGTTTCCTCCGTGTGTGTGTCCAGGGGAATGGATGCTTTTGCACTGAGGAAGGGAAGCAGGGCAGCAGCATTAGGCGGTCATGTTCTCAGCCGTGGCCCACAGAATGGCCTTGCCACAAGTGATTATTGGCCGCTTGAGATGGCGCCGCGCCCGGCTTTGTGCAGGCCTATGGGAACGGGGGCCCCTGCTTATTCTGCAGGGGGGAGATGTATTGGGAATGACACGGCTAAAACAAGCTCCCATCCTTCTGCTTCGGCTGCTCAGTTATTGTGTTTGCGTCTGTCTCCTCGCACCCGCAAACACACACACACACACACACGTACACACACACACACACACACACACACACACACACACACACACACACACACGAGCACACACACACACATACCCGCAAACACACACACACACACGTACACACACACACACACACACACACACACACACAAATACACACACACCCGCAAACACACACACACATATACACGTACACACTCACACACATACTCACACACACACACGCACACACTCACACACATACTCACATGTAGGGTTTTTGAATGCCAAGGGACAAAGTGTGAAGGGTCTTAAGTTCACAGGATGTAGTGCCATACATTTTACATGAGGTTGGTTTAGTCTATCATGTAACATGTATGAGCAAAGAACCACTTTAAATACCTTTGAGATACTGTATGTGCTGCTGTGTTGGAGAGACCTGGATATGTTACATCTAGGTCTGTCCATTATAAATAGTTCATGGGCAAGTTTGGGTTCGCTGTGAGTGTGTGTGGGTGTGTTTGTGTGTGGGTTTGGATGTGTGCACACAGGTTTGTGCCTGTGTGTGTGTGTGTGTGTGCATTTATGTGTGTGTGAAGACATTTCTGGCACAGCAAAAACACTTTCAGTAAAACAATGTTAAGATTTAATAAGACAAAATTCCTGTGCACTGGCCATTTCAGGATCCCAGGTGCTGGTGTCTCTGACATCAGAAGAAGCTGACGGCGAAACACGTCGTTCGCTCTAAATAAACGTAATATTACACCAGAAAGCAATGATAATCTTAATGTTACATTTTCTCAGAACTCAAAAAACAGTTGTGATGCTTTCACAGCAGCGCAGAAAGAAATCCATTCTTTCTTAACATCCGAGCAGCCATTTAGAGGACATTTACAAGAAAGCCTGATTAGATCTTCCCCTTCCCTCTGCAATTCCAATTCCCTGCAGCGAATGGCTGGCTGTTTGCCCCGAGCACATCCTTAGTTGCTCCATTAGAGGTGTATATTGATTAGGCCTTCAACCGCAAGGCTCCCTAAGATGATAACAGAGACTTAGCTCACCAGTTTAAGAAACAGAGGAGTCATCTAGGAAGCCAAACAGACTGTTTTAATCTATCCACCCTACCTATTAAACATTCTCTTGCTTCAGTAATAAGCCCACACCAACACTCAGAGCTCAGAGCAATTCTACAGGAATTCACTATGAATCCCCCCTGCAGATTTGCTTCAGGACTTTTGCAAGCTCCTCTTTTGTACTGGGCAAAAGCAACCGGCTGCATTACCGGAACACCCTGGGATAAACAGTCTTTAACTAATCAGTGGAGGTTTTAATTAGCCGGAGCTGAGGGGAGAGCGACACAAATAATGCTGTAATCCACATGAAATGAACTCGCAAAGGAATGCGGCCCCAACAAGTGTGGACTCAGTGCAGGGCCCCTCGCAGCCAGAGAACTTTCATCTGGACTGACCATTGCCGCTAGCATTCACTAATGACTAAAACAACATATCAAAGGTTTATTCTTTAAGTGACAGACAACCTTGCTCATTCACTATGGAAGTGGCCTGATAGAGGCATGTGCCACACTGTAATGTGCATTGACTGAAATGATTGCAATAATTGCAAAATGATTACATCCATAGTATAGTTTCAAAACTAATTATTGATTTGATTGTTCAGCACATTGGTTGTAAAAAATCATGATGAATACAAATCATATCCTACAAGAAATTGTTCATGCATTTTTAGTGAGGGGATATTTATGTCAGAGGGGTGTCATAAAAATAGCAGATATAATTGTCCTTGCTGAAATGATGAAGGAGCATGGTTGAATTAAGGGTGGGAGACGGGAGAGCAACCCACTAATAAAAGACATCTCACTAATAAAATACATCTCACTAATAAAACAATAGTTTAAACAATAGTTTTAACAGCACAGGGTGTTTGTGATTGATAAGCAAAGTCCCTTCCATGCATTGGCTGTGGATAAACTAGTCTCATGAAGTCCATCAGTAGTCTCTTCTAATGTTAAGCAAAGATCAAATCCAATAACATTTCAGATTTGTGTCTGGTTTGAACCACAACTGAAGGATTGCTGATTGGTGGATTTAGTGGCAGTAAAACCTGTAAATAGCAAGTGTCAATGTGTTGATGTTCACATTTCATGTCTGTATTGAGTTTCTGGGTGCTTTTTTAATTACAACAATAAACTGGCTTCTGCATGTGACAATTTGACAACTGTGACCTTTCCACAAATGTTACCTATGCTTTTAACAATACTTGAAATTCCAAGAAACATGTATAAATGTTAGCCTGGGAAAAAGGCCTCATGTCTAAGTGATGAGATGTTTGCCTTGGGAGGAGAGGTGAATGTTATGATGACTCCGTCGGTTTCTGTGTGTTTTGTTGTTTAAGTCCACTGTTTTTTTTGTCTAGTTGTTATTTTTATCTCTTCAGTCGCCAGACAGATATTGTTCTGCTTTTCGGTCAAGTTCTGAGGGTTCTTTATTGTTACCACATGGACTAAACAGGTTGCTACTAACAGTTACACTTGCTGGGCCTGAGATACAGCATGTGGTATTGATTGAATTTAACACCATATTGTACTATACTATACTACTGTATACTATACTATACTCAGGTTTGGGTAGTGACGGATTACATGTAATCAGATTACAGTTGCATTGTTGGGAATTACCTGATTACATTTTATCATGCAAACAATGCAACTTTTTTATGATAGCCTAGCTATCTTTTAATTTGACAAGCAGTTCATTCAGATTTCACTTTTTAGACTTTTTTAAGATATAGTTAAGAACAAAATGATTCATACCCCTGGCAAATATTGATTTTCTCTTGACCAATATGTTTGTTCTTACACCCTGTGCTGTTAAAACTATTGTTTTATTAGTGAGATGACACTTGCACATGCCAAAAGGTTGCAAGACAATGTGGTAAAAACATGGAATAAAAAAAAGTGTTTTTATCTTTTTTTAAATATTTATGAAAAAATGTGTGTTCAAAATTATTCATACCCTTTTTAAACAATCACTGGAAACATCTTTATTTACCACCACAGCTCTACCCACCAAGCCTCTTCATGTCTCCACAATGATTGTAGACTGCACCTTTTTAGCAGCAATCTGGGGTTTGAGGCAGGAACTTTGCCATCACTTTGGCCTTGTGCTCACTTCTCTTCCACCATTTCTTGCCTTGTTTAGCTGTATGTTTTGGATCATTGTGTGGTTTAATGTTCAAATGCTGCCTTTTAGGGCAGCCATGGCCTACTGGTTAGGGCTTAGGCCTTTGGGCTTGCCGGTTCGGCTTCAATAATTCACGGATTGGGACAAATGCAGAGACCAAATGTCCCTCACGGGATCAAAAGATATACTTACTTACATACTATTCGGGCAGGTCTCTCGGCACACTGCCTGATCTTTTCCTCCTAATCTTAATGTAGCCTCTTGTTTTAGTGTTACAGTTTACTTTGAGAAAGTCACCAGGTCCCCCTGGTTGAAAAACATCCCAAAATAATAATTTTCTCACCCCCACAATTGAAATGGACATGGTGTCATTTGGGTTTAATGCCAATCTCAGGCCATGTCCCTGGGTCACAAAAATCCAGCGAAAGCTAAATTCTTTGTCCAGCTAAGCTGAGTTGTGCATGTTTGGAGAAGAGTGGAGAAAAATAGAATGAGAATTCTTTCATCAATTCTTTGGTGGTGTCTTTTACTTAATGGACATATTTATTGAAGTAATCCTAAAGTAATCAGATTACGTTACATGTTTTTGGTAATCCAACTGATTACGTTACTGATTACAAAAATTGCCATGTAATTTGTAGTCAGTAATGGATTACATTTCAAAGTAATCTGACCCAACCCTGACTATACTATACTATACTATTATGCTGCTGTATACCACTGCATTATTAGTATAATTACTGCAACAACAGAAATGGTAAGTCTCTGTCAGTGCTCTCTCCCTGCTTATCTCCCTTTTAGTCGAGTAGGATATAGACAAAAAGTGTCGAACTAACAGAAAACCTTCATTCATTCATTCATTCATTCATATTATGACAGTAAGCCAACCGTGGACTGTACTGAACTCGTAGTAGGCTAGCTGAGTGTCTGAGTGGACAACATCCAGCCACCCTCCTCTGCACCAGGCAGACTGAACAACAACTGCACCACTGATTGAAGAGAGGGAGCAGCAAATTGAATGGAACTGTTCTCTGGTTTCCATGGCAAGGCCCCGACACACACTCGCCATCCTCCACTCCGCTCTTGTCGAGGTGCAGTAGCTGGCAGTGGGATGACAGACAGCCCCGCCAGGTATCCGTCTCGGCAAAAGTTTCCTCTTACAGTAAAAAAAACGGGAACGTCTCTCCACCGAGTCGGCGTGTCAGCAAAGCGATAGTAATTGCAGAGTGTCAGGACAACCTGGTGACAAGCATTGTTAATCTTTTGCCACACACACACACCACCCCCCCCCCACACACACACACACACACACAAATACACCCCAAGTCCTTGGGAGCACATTCGCTTGTAACTTTGAAAGGTCCTTTAAGGAATCCGCTGAGTTAAACGTTACGGAGGAGTCTGGCTTTCTTGTGAAATCCTGATATGGCAGAGCTGACCTCCAGCAGCAGTGAGAGCAAACACCTATGGCACAAACCTCTCTGGGGGATTAGCTCAAAGCAATTTAGAGCATTTTGGTGGTGCCAGGTTTGTTGCTACCGTGTGTGTGTGTGTGTGTGTCTATCCTTCTGTCTGTATGTGTGTCTGTCTGTCTGTATGTGTGTCTGTGTGTATGTGTGTGTGAGTGTGTGTGTGAGAGAAAGAGTGTGAGAGGGAAAGTGTGTGTGTGTGTGTGTGTGTGTGTGTGTGTGTGTGTGTGTCCATGTGTGTGTGTGTGTGTTTGGTGTTGAAAGGGGAGGTGGGATGTTGGGGGGGGGGGGCAGTATACCCAGCCAGATCCTGCCATTGGGGATTTGTTGTTGTTGGGGCGTCGGATTGGATGAGGAGGAGCTGAGTGCTGGGTGGGTGGGGTGCTGTGGGGCGTCCTGGCTGGAGTTTTTCTAGCCCAGGCACCCTGTGATGGGGGCTAATCCCAATATCCCAGGCATATTTCAGGGAGCCCACTGGGCCACATATGCAGATCTCTTACTCCAAAGCTCTCCGGCCAGCCAAGCAGAAGGGACAGGATGTTAGCTGCCCATCAGGGGAGAACACTGGGCAGGCAGAGAGCTCCGCACCTCCACCAATGACCCTGATATTTACTCTACTGGACAATATGCCATGGGAACGAAGCAGCCCATCAGGTAGAGGAAAACCACCCAACACTTATTTTCCATGCTGGTAAAAGAGGTTGCTATTTAGAAGGGTCATTTGCAAGTGAAACATTTGAGTTGTATTTATTTAATTAATATAATTATGCATAGATTCCTGTGTTGTTTGGTTGAAAGGATGAGATAAAAAAAGTCTTTGAACTTTTGAAACTTGAAAGTAAGTCATGTGTGTGCTCATATGCTGTTAGCCATATAAACAATCCATTATAGATGATTAGAAGTGGTCCACTTCTTTTTGAAACCTTTTAGCTTAAAACACCATGTTTTGATGGTGAAGTGTGTGTTAAAATGATATCTATGTGTAGACTACTCAGTCACCACAAATCAGCATTGCCTCTTTGGAGGTGCCCACTTTTGACCAGGCTTGTTTTGCCTGACCTGACGACTTCCAGCAAAGAGCAAAGCTGTTCACTCGTCCTAGGTGGTGAGGACCCACAGGTAAATCTTAATTATGGCGCTGTGTGCTTGTGGCACTGACAATAATGAACAGAGACCTAGTCAAATCAGATACAAAATGGACAAACAAGACCATGAGCCAACAAGAGAGAGCAAAAGGGACGCTAGCTGTGCTACAGCAGTCAATTTCAGCAACTGGTGGTTGAAAGTAAAAAGGCAGTCATTCCTGCTCACCCTTAGCCAATCCATGTCTTTGCCCCCGGCAGGGTTCTTTGTAGGGGCTGTCTGCAGCTACTTTCCATTACATACGGTTTAATTAAATGAGCTTATCAGCCGCCAGCCAATTATGTGCTGGAATTCTAAAACTTCAGTTCAGTGGGGAAAACCTGGGGTATGGGTTAAAGAGGAATGCCAAGAAGCATTGAAAATATGACTGAAAAAAAGAGAATGTGATATGGGTTGATTTCCTGTTGTGCTTTTATGTGTTAGTAGTAGTTAGTAGTAATATGCTGCTTTTCACTGTCTACCAGACCAAAGCTGTTCCCATGCCAGAACTGTCACAAAGTATCTGGTTGAGCGCAGGTCTACTTTGTGTGTGTTCACAGCGGCGTAAAGATACATGAATGTGCCCTGTCAGTGATGCGCTCCAGCTTGCTGAGTCATCATGTTAAGTCTCCTCTTTGAGGCTGATCCTCCCCCCACTCCCCATCCCTCTTCCTATCGCTAACTTTTTAAGAGTAGGCTATTGGTTTCACTTTTGTATTAGGTTCAGTAGGTGCACTGCTGTCTTGTGAAATCACAGCACACTGGGGATTGCAGGCTGTACTGATATTTGGGGTGTTAGAATGCTCGCTTACTAGCAGAAAATAAGTATGATTTTTTTCTTGTGTGAGGGGCAATCCCTGTCCAAGCAGCTCAGGTAATCACAGATGTAATCCGAAATGAATGAAGGTGGAACACCAGACACACACATACATACACACACACACACACACACACTGCTGCATTGTTATGTTATACTGGGTTGGTTTGGACGTTTAAGACCATAATCCCTGTCCATCAGCCCTGCTGTAATTCATCGGCCCAATTCTTCATGTCAAATGACACCAAAATACTACCCACATGGCTTAACCTGAGAGCTACACTGAATACTCCAACATGGAGCAGTCTGTGTGCTGCTCTACTTTGCTGGATTTGTGTGGTGTTTGACTGTGTTCATGTGTATGATTGTTTCTGTGTTTCCCCAAACAATGCCTTGCCATGAGCTTTATTCCCCAAATACTTTTACCAGTCTCTCCTACAAGTCCTCTATAATAGCGTTGAATGAATGAGTCTGATCTTCATTAAAAATGCATAAATCCAATTACACTCACCCCAGTTCCTAAGAAACAATCTGTAGAGACGAGATGCCCCCTTGCATACATAATTATACAACTAATATATTGATTTTCCGGTTTCTCTTATGACTTTCTCTTATGACTCTTATAATTCTCAAACACATTAGAGTGTGTCGAAGGTGAGTAATCCCTGTCTCAAATTTGGATGTGCATATGAGTGTAAGGGAGTAAACTGACTGAGGAGAACACAGTTGAATGTTAAATAGCAGTGGAAAGCCAGCAGGGTGATGGGGTAAAAAAGGTGTTACGAATGGGCATCAGTGGACCGAGCCTTTGCGGGATATTCAACCCTCCGTGTCCAATCTCAATGATTATCTTTTTTCTCCTTCTCTGTCTTTGTTATCTGTGCAGGCACAGAAGTCATGGATCGAGAGAGCGTTCAGCAAGAGAGAATGTGTTCATATCATAGTGAGCTCCAAAGACCCCCATAGGTATGTGTGGCAGATTTGTACTGAGATTGCCCTGTTGAGATTTGATGTGTTTCAGTGTGGATATGTCAAGACATTATATCACTCAGCTTCAGGCCAAACTGGGGAACTGAGTTACAGCAAGACTTGTCATGAGAAGTGCAGAAATGTCACCACATATTGACACTCAATAATAGTTAAGTCTTCTCTCCCTGCAGGTGCTGTTGCGGTCGTTTGATTGGACAGCATGTGGGCCTACCCCCCAGCATCTCCTCCAATCAAAATGACAAGTCCGAGCGGTTGCCAAAGAATGACAGCCTTTCTGAGAAATGGTCGATCAGCAAGCACACGCAGCTCAGTCCTACCGATGCCTTTGGCACCATCGAGTTCCAAGGCGGAGGGCATTCCAACAAGGCCATGGTAAAGCTGTGCACCTGACAACTGCTATGAAGCCTCAGACTTGGGTTCAGTCAGTTGGGTTCAGTCAGTTGGGTTCAAAGCACGTTAGACTTGTAACTTACAAGTGTGGTCACGGATAGTAATCATGATCAATGTTAAACAGTTTGTGCATGAGGGCCAAGAAAGGCACATTCACAAATTTGATCACGGAAATGCCACTGAAGTATCCAGTATTTTCATCAAGATTCATTTATTCATGTGTCTTTGTAGAGAATTGATCTAACTGCAAATTGCATCTATGAAAGGAGATTAGGATATGATTAGGGTACCAAAGAACACATGATAGGCTCATCATATCTATTCTCTCAAGCTTGCCAACATAATGGTGTTTCTTTTATTTTCTTAATACTTGATGCACTTTGTTTCTGTTGTGCTTTACGGGCCCCTCATTTCTATTTCAACAAGAGTCTCTCAAAAAACAATAATCCTTTGCAGACAGGCCCCTTCTCTAGACAGTGATATTAACTAGAAAGAGAGCACATCTAAAACCGATAATAGAAACATCCCACAGTAACATCCTGTCTAAAATGTTCCTTTTTAAACATGGAGGAGATACTGTAGATAGTAGCAATGTGTTATTTGTGTGACCTGTCTCCACATCTAGTATGTACGGGTCTCCTATGACACCAAACCCGACCTGCTGTTGCACCTGATGACCAAGGAATGGCAACTGGAGCTCCCGAAGCTGCTCATCTCGGTCCACGGGGGGCTACAGAACTTCGAGCTGCAGCCCAAACTCAAGCAGGTGTTCGGCAAGGGCCTCATCAAGGCTGCCATGACAACCGGTGCCTGGATCTTCACAGGAGGAGCCAACACAGGTGCTACAAGCTCAAGGGAGCTTTACTTGACTTACATGGCCTTTCTGGACAGACACGATAGTCATATAAAATATCTGGGCTTTGCCTCAGGTTACCACTGAAATCCCATGTTGCAAACCTTTGAGAAAGCATACTGTAAAGAATAGGATAATAATATGTAATAAGAGAGGCTATGTATACAGTACATGTATACAGTGAGATAGAAAAAAAAGATATTGTTGCCTAAAATAAGGTGATCCCCATCACACATACTGGGTGAGTAATGAGTGTTGAGTGAGTCAGGTTGGATGTCAGGGAGAAGCTTACTGCCCCATCTTTGACAGGGATTGAGTGGCGACCTGGAGCCTGTGCCTCCAGAAGGGGCATGCAGCGCAATTCCCTGTGACCTAATGGAGTGTTTGGCTTTCACGTCACCTCCCATTCTCAAGCCCTCTCTTGCTCTTGTTGCTCCACCGACGCAGGGGTCATCCGTCATGTCGGAGATGCGCTCAAGGACCATGCCACCAAATCTCGCGGAAAGATCTGTACCATCGGTATCGCCCCCTGGGGCATCGTGGAGAATCAGGAAGACCTCGTGGGCAAGGATGTGAGTGATTACAGTTTAGAGAGAGTGAAGCGAAGTGTGTGTGTGTGTGTGTGAGTAAAGCGAAGTGTGTGTATGTGTGTGTGCGTGTGTGTGTGTGCTTGCGTGTGTATGTGTGTGTGCGTGCGTGCATATGTGTGTGTGTGTATGTGTGTGTGTGTGTGTGTGTGTGCATGCGTACAGTATGTGTTTGTGTGTGCACATCCTTTAGATACACAACAGGCCACTCTCTGGAGGCTTTGTAAATGGCAGGGCATGAGTAACCACAGCTGCCGACCTGAGCCAAAGGACCTCACTCAGAGTCTTATTAAAGGAAAGGGTGAGGGTGGGGCTGCCAGGCGCTCTCCCATTAGATCTTTCTCCATGGTTCATATTGCCTCTACTGAGGAATGCTAATTCCCCATTACATAACCCTATAAGACGCTCAGAGAGTGCTTACCGCCAATTCAGAAGGGCTGAAATAGGCAAATGCAGGCATAAGCAGCGGATGCAGGGATTTCATATTTATGACCCCCCTCCCCTTCTCTCTTTCTCTCTCTCCGCCCTCCCTTTTCCTTCTCTCTTTCTCTCTCTCCTCCCTCCCTTTTCCTTCTCTCTTTCTCTCTCTCCGCCCTCCCTTTTCCTCCTTCTTTCCTCTCTCTGGGCACTTGCATCATGTCACTGAGTGATGTAACCACAGCGACGCAGAGAGGCTATGAGAAAACAGCTGCAATGCTGCAAGCGGTTAAAAGTGTTTCCCAATGTGTACTGAGTGTGCACTTTACTCATATGAAATAAGACCCAAAAAAGGGGGAGATTCTGTGTCTGTGAGAGGGAAAGAAAAAAAAAGGACTCTTTCATTTATAATCATTACAGATAGCACCAACAGGATGCCATTTAAGTATTAGTCAGCAGGGAGATTAATTGCACTGCTTTGCGTGTCTGTCAGTAATACATGCATGTACTGTATTCACATTTGTGCATTGCGTGTGTGTGTGCGTGTGTGTGTGTGTGTACCCATGTGTTTACTTGTCCAAAACCCATGTCCCAGGTGGTCAGGCCCTATCAGACCATGTCCAATCCACTGAGCAAGCTGACCGTCTTGAACAGCCTGCACTCCCACTTCATCCTGGCTGACAACGGCACCACAGGGAAGTACGGGGCAGAGGTGAAGCTGCGGAGGCAGCTGGAGAAGCACATCTCCCTGCAGAAGATCAACACTCGTGAGTACAGCACAGCAGCTGGGCTGAGGAGCCACACAGAGCGGGGGCTACACTCAGCTCATGTTGACACAACAAAGCAAAACCGCAAGAAATAGCAAATAGATGTGACTGATCAACGCCACTGAGGGCATTAGTTGTGTACCATGGGGATGTAACAGCACAAACCTTACATGTCCAAGAGACATGAAGTGACACACTGTGTACTATGGGATGTATTTTAAAAGCATGGTTACACATTTGCTTTCCCTCTGCTTTCCTTGCTTTTTTCTTTCTCTTTTTTTCTTTTTGAAATGGCACAATCATTTTAAGGTTTTAACACATGAATGTAATGCTTTCTACATATTTCAAATATCTAACACAGGAATGTGCATGAATGACACGATTCACGATTACATCGGAGACTTCCGATGCCACACATTCCCCTCACTACGTAACAAACAGTAGTACAATATGTTTTAGCACTTTCCCTTGATTGATGTCTGATCAGATTCTTTAGAATGCCTTACATGTTCCTTGCACAAGATTCCTTCCGCATGACAACCACGGAGCGACTCTTAGCTCTTACCACCACCTGCTCGCTGCATGTATGAGAAGGACGCATTCTGTTCGCAATGCTGTTCTCCTCTACCCTGTCATCTGCATGTGTTGTTTTGCTGAGGGAAGCCTGGAGGGTCAAAAGACAGGGGGTGCTGTTTGACCTCTCGTTCCCAGGTCACGTGACTAATGGGCTTCCCTTTGTCATCCTATGCCTGGGGTCATGAAAGGGGGCTGGGAAGGCAAAGGGACGTTCAGTAGTCATCATCAGCATCAAACTAATAACGACCCCCTAAACCACCACCACCACCACCACCACCACCACCTTTGTCAACGCAAAAGACTCCCCACCACTAGTTCATTCATCCCCTTCAGCACCACTCACGCCCACACACACACTTGCATAAGATTTTGGTTAGTTGCGTCAGGGCGGATCGTGATTGTAATATTTTGTCTGATTGCGATATTTCCCAAAAGGCCACGGAAATTTGTTCGGGAGACGTTGACATTTTGTGTTTGTTTAGTGGAATCCTCTCCTTTTCCTCTTCCCTCTCTCCGTCTCTCTCTCTGCGGGGAGCGTGCTATGTATCAGGTGGGTGGTTTGCCACGCGGCGAGGCTCATTCCTTGATTTGATTACCTGTCGACTCGGGCCGAGGGAGGACATCAATCTCACTTTTAGCCCAGGCTCTGGGGACGTGCGGCGGCGTGGGTCCTACAGGTTCTCCCCTGGTTGAATAAAAAGTCTGTTTTGTTGGGAGAAATTATGCTAGACGGTAATACTGCTTAAAAATTCATATTCTCCCCCATGTGGTCTTACGGCGCCATATGCGAGAGGTGTGAATAAATCATGAGAGTTGGTGTTGCAGACTCTGCTGCCAGAGAATGCCTGGAATACAGAACTGGGGGAGAACAGGTGGGGGCATCATCGTTTACTCCTTGTAGGAATCCCAGGATTCGAGTTTGAACAAGTCTAAAGCAATTGATGGGTGTTTGAGAGCCTGACATGCAACAATGGCAGACGAGGAGATCAAACAAAGCCAAAGATCAGACAAGACATCAGACGGAGAGGGAAATTATTTCTGAATCTGTCAGGATTTGTGACAAGCCCATCTGTTAAAATGTTGTTTGTATAATCTATGCTTTACTTAGCCGTATACCTCATAGCCTCTGAAGCATTTGCATCCATGAGCAGGTAAATGTATCAACTTTACATAGATATAGTACATACAGCTGTTTCATCAGCTCTGACTATCAGCTGTCAATTGATTCTTCTCACTCCTCTATTAAACAGTTAATTATTTCAACTCATCTGGGATAGAGATAATTTGGAGTAGAGACATGAATATATGGCATGATAGAGATAATTTGGAGTAGAGGCATGAATATACTGTATGGCATGGTTGAATTCCCTACACAATTCTTTTCCACTTGAGATTTCCAAAACGGTTGTTTAAGTTTTTCTGTTATTTTTTAAGTCCTTTTTGGCCATGTAGAACCTTTAAATACAAAGGATGTTTCAGATGTAAAGAGTAATTGTATACATTTAGGATTTTGCACTGTCACTGGAATGAGGCACAGACATCTTGAACATGAACAAATCAACAATCCCCTTCACCTGCTTCAACAAGTGTTACATGACTGAACAGCTCTGTTACACATGGCCTACTGTACAGTATCTTATGGCAGTTTTTGCCACTTCCTTGAGCCTCTGATTCTAGGTGCCTTGCAGCTTGACCCTGTCCTCCCATGAAGCTGCACACAGAGATACCATGTCACTCGCATCACCGACTCCTGACTCTGCCCTTATCCAGACACCCAGATTGAGCTCTCGGCTCCCCTCTGCTTCCCTATTTGGCCCCTGTGTTTGCCAGCGTGACTGCCTGTGCTGGGACTTCCTGCCTCCTAAAGTGGTTGGCAGCCAGTCATGCTGACATCCAGGATTCTCCTCTTGCGTGTGGCCCCATCACACGCTTGCATTAAGCGAGTGCTTCCATCGCAGATGTGCTGGCCCACAAACCCTGATGCTCCATAACTTGGCTTTTCTCTACTGTCCAGCTCAAAATGTCCTGTTTGGTCTGTACAACATTTACCATGATAACTGTTGATTCACTATTTTAGTACACAATAGTGAAACAGACATATACAGTAAAGATACATTGTCACTTTCAATTATGACATACTAAAAACTACAAATACACATCTCCATCTTTTATGAAACACAAATAACAAATATAGCATCTATACTGTAGATTGAGGACTATTTACGGTATATTGTCTGTTGTCTGTCCCATGGTAATATACAGCAAAACTTAAAAAAGACCATTATATATTTATTTCAGACATAGACAGGAAACGTGTTCAGTTCCTTGTGCTATAAGTAGGGGTTTTCCCATAGTGTATGTATTTCACATTACATAGGATGATGCAAGATTCAGTGATAATGCACGATTGGCTTGCAGCAGTCACAAATGTGCTGCATAGAATGCATTTACATACCACCACAGTAAAATATCCTAAATATAAACAATTACTCTTTACATCTGAAACATCCTTTAGATTTAAAGCTGCAGTTGGCAAGATTTTTTTGAGCATATTCACTGAAACCGACACTATGCTCCGACAGAACAACATAAATCAGCCGGTTTTAGAAAAAAAAACGCACTTCTACTGTACCTCCACCTAGAGCCTGTTATTTGTTTTGCAAAAATCCACAGCTCCCGGTTCATCTGGTCTAATCAGAGCAGGGCTGTGTGAGATCTGACTGTCAATCACAGTCTTCTGCAGTCTGGTGCGCACTGACGAGCAAAAACTCGATGAGAGGGTGCTCGGTGGTAGTGGGGGAGGGTCATGAGAGTTGTAAACATTCAACATTTTGGCTAATTCCTCATTCAGATTGACATTCAGATTGACAGATTGATTAGCCATTTGGCTAATCAATCTGTCAGACTTGCCAACTGCAGCTTTAAAGGTGCTATATGGCCAAAACAACTCAAACCCTACAGAATCCCACATAGCTCTTCCAGAGATCAGCATATACAGTACAGGTAAGTCCCGTGAAATCTGTAAACAAGCCAAATCAAAATGGACACACAGCAGTGTTTTGTTTTTACGGCGGCTACAGCCAACACATTCACCCTAGCCCATAAGCTGCAGGCCTCCCTCCTTGACGTGGTGGCAGATAAAATCTCCTTGGCCAGTTTCCTTGCTCTTTCAGAGCCCATCACTTGTCTTCGCCTTATCGGACCGAGCACTTTTATCTTCCCTGGAGCTGCACGACTCGATAGAACCCTGGGGGGCACAGACTTTTTCACAGCCAAACGTGGTGACAGTGTGCGCTATTAAAAGAGAGGAAAACACAGCATGAGTAAAGGCTGTGGTTTTAACAAGCAAAGGCAGCATGTAACTGTCCATTCACTCAAAGACAAAGAGGTGGGGAAAGAATCAAATACAGGGGAAAAGCTGCACTCTGTGTCGGCTGGCAGAAAGGACAGACATTTCTGTGCTGTCGGTGCCTCGTAAATTGAAGGTCACAGGCGTGCATGTCCACCCATCTTTTCACACCTTTTACGCTTAAGGCCAGATCTCAACCTGTGCTTCACAGCTCTTTCAGTAGCAGTGTTGGCTCTTAAAGCTAGTCACAAAGCCGTGAATATCAGAAGGGAAAACCTGAAGTACTGGATGTACTGTACAGTGTATTTCTCACCATAGGAGAAAAACGTTCTGAAATCTGAAATCATTGCCGCCGACACTATCGCTTTGCTTCTCTGATCCTGCTGCCCGTGACACATTACTACTGTCAGGATTAAAGAAATCCTCCGTTGCATAAGCTGTGTGAAAATCTGCAGAGCGTATGAATCTCTCTGATGAATAATTTCTTGGATTAGGTGTGCACCAACCTGTGGTTTGGTCTCCAATTTAATACTGAAAAATACTTTTTGTCCTCCCCCCAATTAAGGAAAAATCATGTGCCTCATGCTTACACCTTTTTGGATGCTTTTTGGATAGTGAGTTTTGACTTCACAGATGCTCTGTCAGTAGTCTTGGTTGCTTGGGGAAAATGTGAGACAGTCTGTATTGAAGCCTCTTTCAATTACAGAACATCCTCAAAAGGCTAAAATAGGGTAGTCCTGTAGGCTAAATGGAGGACAGGCTTATAATGTGACTCTTTGGGGACTCAAACCTTTTCTGAGCCTAGAGCTCCTCTACTGCATTCTTGAACCTACAGACTACAGTCTGCCTCAGCATCAGGTGCATTAGCTAATTACTGCTAATTGGCTTTGACCCAATGTGTGTCGGGTATTAGCAGGCAAATTTGTGACTTTAGGAGCACACATATAGCACTGATATTTGCATTTATGTCTTAAATGTCTTTATGTCTTATAGATGGATTCAAGTAGGGATGGCCCGATGCCGATACTGGCATCGGGGATCGGCCCAATACTGGGTCCATATAGTCGTGCTCAAATTCACCGATATCACTTAAAGATAGATAGATATATAGATACTTTATTGATCCCCAGGGGAAATTCAAGGTCTCAGTAGCATACAGACAACACACACACATTCACTAACAGCAGAAAAAGTAATTAAAAGTATATAATATAAAAACACAACTAAGCAATAAAGCAACACCAAAGAGTTTTCTGTACCTTAAAATGATGTTTCCCAAATCAACTTGTAACAGGGTGAACGCCACTTCTGCATTCGCTTCGCGGCCCTCTATCGGCTATAACCGCACTAAGTAAGTTTGCCAGATCGGGTAGCGGATCTGTAGTTCAATGGAATGAGACATAAGAAACTACAAATTTGACTTGCATCTGATGTCGCAATACATCGTACTTTCATAAATCGTGCAACATATTCTACCTTTACTGTGGACATCGTTATTTGCAAAGCCGGTGCTGGATAAACAAATAGCATGCGTGCGACAGAGGGAAAGTTCTTTGGTGTTGCTTTAACACTGTTTCCCCTAAATCATAGTATCTTAGCTGCTGCTTTCAAGAATGTATGTCTTGCATTTTCCTGTTACTCATGACCTACAGTTGAAGTGAATTGGGCGCTGACTTCGGTCTTGCAGCATAAAATGATCCGACTAACGTTACGATCTGGAGCAGAGGCAGGGAAGGGTAACATTTCTCAGTAAAAATGACAAAATGTGAGCTAATAAAACACTATGCAAATTATACTAATCTACTGAAACAGAAACGTTTGTTTTAGCGCGAATGCAGAGATACACCAATACACTAGCATCGCACAACAACAAACACTCAGCTGAGAGTATGCCACATGCCTAGTTTAGGTGCTATAGTTTAAACAGAGAACCATTTGTGCGAGGGTGTTCACATGCTCCATGCACGTAAAGGAGCCACACCAATTTTACAAAGGTCTCTAGGGTCACGTGGGATCATGTTTTGTTGCCCTTTCAAATTTCACTGAGAGAGACAGTGCAAAATAGTCTAGTTAATATTTTGTTTAATTAATATATGGAGACAGTGCCAGTGTGGAGTCTTGTTTTAGACATAATTGTTTGTTAATTTTGGTTTGAAATAGCCTGCTATTGTATATTGTATTTGATATTCATTATTATGTATATTTATTTTAGGCTTATTATAACAACCAGAGCAGAGAAGGAAATTCATTGCAATTTTATGCTAGTTATTTTGTGGTGGACATATCGGTATCGGTACTCGGTATCGGCAAGTTCACAAATGTGTACTTGGTAAAAAATGGTATTGGGACATCCCTAGATCCAAGCCTTTCAATATAATTAATTATGAGAAACTGTCCTTGAAACTGCTATTTTTTATTTGCACAATATCCCACTCATGACATGTGGGAAGGAAGTGAAATACTGATGATGACAGAGATTTAAGTTGTAAGTTTAAGTGTAAGTAAGTGTGGTAAGTTACATGTTCAGGCCAATATACTGTTTTCAGAATATGTCAAATGTATTCTACAGCCCATCTTTGGTGTAGTTACAGAAAAAGTAGTATGCTGAGGCTCATGGTGGCTTATAATGATGCAATGAGTTTGCTGCTCCAAGTTGCCAGATGGTGTAGTGGCAGTCATCTGTTTGTGTGGCAGTATTCATCCAGTCTGGAGTGGTAATATATAGGCCTACCACTGTTTTGATTGATATATTAATTGATTGGTCTCAATGAATTATCATGCATCTACATATACTTTTTTCCCTATGGTATGAACCATTGTGAGTCTGAAATAAAGATGGAATTGAATATAGCTTTGTGTGCAAGCTAGTTACTGGGACATGCAGGTCTGAAGTGCACAGGTCTTTCTTTTACTGACATCACTGAGGTCGGAGCATTCCAAATAGAGCAGATAGCCCAAAACAAACAAACAAGCAAAAACAACATCATAACATACATCATAACTTAAAACGAATGTGTTTAAAACTACACAACTTGTAGGGATAGGGATAACACAGTTTGTGTTGTTTCCAACACATTTGTTTGAAGAGTGTACAAACATCCTTTATTTAACAACCATTTGCAAGACAAAACAAATTTGCTTCATTGTTTTCTCTCTCTCTCTCCCCCTCCCTCTCTCTCTCTCTCTCTCTTTCTCTCTCTCTCTGTCTGTTTTGTAGGGATTGGGCAGGGAGTGCCTGTGGTGGCGCTGATTGTGGAGGGGGGCCCGAATGTCATCTCCATTGTGCTTGAGTACCTGCGAGACACGCCGCCAGTGCCTGTGGTGGTGTGTGACGGCAGTGGGCGGGCATCTGACATCCTGGCGTTCGGGCACAAGTACTCGGAGGAAGGAGGGTGTGTGTCAGCACCGGATATATGATGGATGAGTTAAAAGGGGATGATGTTGTCATTCTCCCTTCCTGTTGCACGTTTGATTTATTTTTCTATGTATCTGCAACTGCTTTTTATTTGCCGTAAAATGAACAAACTTGTCTAATTTCCCCCTGTGTGTGTGTGTCCTTCTGTGTGTGTGTGTGTTTGTGTGTGTGTGTGTGTGTGTGTGTGTGTGTGTGTGCTTGGTCTTATGTTGTCTCAGCAGTATCATCAATGAATCCTTGCGTGATCAGCTTCTGGTCACTATCCAGAAGACGTTCACCTACAGTCGCACTCAAGCCCAGCACCTCTTCATCATCCTCATGGAGTGCATGAAGAAGAAGGAGCTGGTAAGTGAGCCAGTCTGTTAGCGTAGCCTGCTAGCATAGCCTGTTAACGTAGCCGTTTCCTTCGCCTTGCATCATTTTCAGTGTTCTCAATGGGATGTTTTTTAAATGCCAAATTACGTGTTGAGGTTTACCTGGACTTTGGAGAAATGTCCAGTCAGTGGTGGAACTTCGTCATGAATTAGAGGAATCTCATTCAGGGGAGCGGGTTCATGAGTTTGTGTGTGCGTGTGTTATTAGCTGTACCCAGGGGTAAACAAATTGGTATTTTTTTCTCAGTATTTTGTGTCAACCATTTTGGATGACGAGTGCAGATTATTTGGAGCACCTACTTTCTGACCATTAGCCTAACTTTTTTGTGTGTCTGGTTGTGACCTGACTCTCTGTCCACGGAGTGGGTCACTGCTCGGGTCGCACCTGCTAGAAGGGATTTGACTTGCGAAATGTCACACAGAGTGCTCTTTGACAAGCAATTCTCCCCATGGGTGATGACAGACAGGATTTTCTCAAATGAATGTCACATCGCTGTGATGGCTTGGCTCCAATTTCTTTTAAGGGCATGCCATGTCATGAGCACGCTGATAAGTTAGCAATGCCACCAATCACATAACCACACAGCGAGGAAGTGCTTGTCCAATCTCACATGTAATCATGTGGCTGCTGCCCTGAGAGCACAGTATTTATTAGCATGGATGTAAAAACGCTCATTTGCGCCATCTAAAATAATTTGGCCTCTTTCCAAAGACTGTGGACACAGACTTTGTGTTGACTGACTCTTGAAAGATAACTTTTTCTAGACTTTTATGAAAATGAAAACAAGCTGTTCAAAGCAAAATGTCCCATTTCAAATATTTATGGCCCGAGACATCCCTTAGGCTTAGTTAATATGTCAAAACATTACCTCCCCCTGTCTACAGCTTTAAATTCCATATCTGTGTATGTGGTCTGCATGAATATCACTACATGTGTTTCTTTCTCTGTGTTGTGAACCAGTCTATCTGAGTGCATGCTGTGTAACTGATTAAGTTTATGTATCTACATTTCTGTCAGCCTTCTCAAATTTCCTTTATTTCATTTGTTTACAATAAATCAAATAAACCATGGTGTGTTTGTACCATAAATAAAAGTGGTGTTTATCTGTCTGTGATGCTTTTGTCCCGTGGAACTGTTTGGCATGATACTCTCACATTCATTCATTTGGACAGCATGCAAACACACCAGTGCTTACTTGTCATATACTGTAGATGGGCTGAACACGTGTATATTCCTACACCGACATGCCAACACTACATATATTTATTAGATTAGATTCGATATTGTCATTGTGCAAGTACAAAGACAACGAAATGCATTATGAAACGTCATGAAACGTCATCACCACACAGACACACACACCCACATACTGTACACACACATACTGTATACTTGAAACAATGAGCGAAAAGAGCAAGAGATTGAAACCCACACACATTGGGATCCACAGAGGGAGAGTGCTGTGCGGTTTGCGCCTCCATGGGGGACTGCAGTGTGACTGACGAGCTGGCAGATGTGATCGCAGTGTGCTGAGATGCACCAGCTCGAGTCAAGCCCTTCACAAATCCCATTCCACTGCCTTAATACGAGCTGCACACACACACACACACACTGCGCCCAGCATCAGCAGCGTTTAGGCTGCCTTCTCTAATTCCCTCCAGCTAGAGCTTGATCTCTCTCAACCTTCCTGTGGCCATCATTCCCAACCCCTAAAGACAGCGCTGCTTAAGCTTGAGACCAAAGGGGCAATCAGCCAAACATGATGGTGCAACGTTAAAAGACGAGGGATTTCTGTCTACTCTACTTGAGTGGTTAACCGTTGGGAGTGGATGACAGTGGATGATGTCTGGTGAGTCTACAAAGAAGCAAATCCAGTTGCTGGACTTATTCAGACTCTCCTAGACCGAGGATGCGCAGGCATCTTGCGTTGTGCCTTTTTTTTTATGTCCATGCAGCAGATCCCCTGGGGAGTGTAATTCCCCCTTATTTCCTTCTTCCTCTCCTTCCATCTCCCCCTCTTCCCCTGTATCACATCTCAAGGACACCCACATAGCGTAAAAACGACAGGTAGCAACTGACAGCAAGTTGTTTTGCTCTGAGCTTGTTTTATTACCCTGATCAAACCTGCAGCTCAGAGGAAAGTAAAACTGAGGTGTCAACAGATTGAGTCGGTCATGGTGTACCTCGGCAATAAACTGACATGGATGGTGGGTGTCTGTGGACTGTCAGTTTGACCAACTCCTTTTTTAACTGAGGTGAGAGGTTAGAGTGAAACATGTTACCTTAGAGTATTATTTAAAGAACATATCATCTAAACTAGGGCTGTCAAAATAACATGTTAATTTTGATTAATTAATTACAGAAAAAATACAGTGTTAAAACATGTAACGCTGATTAATCACATTAAGTAGTGACCTTTGACCCAGTGCAGTTCTGGCTGTGACTGAAGGAAGCAGACGAGAAAGCGTTGCTTGATCCAGTGAATGGAACATTTAGCCTACGTTTAAAAAAACGGCCAGATGGAACTGTTGACAGGAGCATGTTCTCTGCGATTTCTGCTGTAAGGAATTTCCGTAGGCCTACCATAGGAGTTTGTTAACTCTGAAGTAGGCCTATCACCTTAATGCAAGCAAACCAGAAGGTATGAGTTAGCACACCCCTTGATGGTAATAAACAAAGATTATACATATGGGGAGCAAGATATTTCATCAGGAGCCACTTCCGGGAACTCGGATTGCAGGGGGCGGGGGCTATTATTTGTTCTGCTGCTGTTGGCTGGTTGCTACATACGCTTATCAATACATCAATGACACGCCTCTTTATGCAGACAGGACTCGATCCCCATTTTGCACCCATGAACTACGACGAACTATCTTGCTCCGCCTATGTATAATCGGTAACACTTTACTTGACCATATCGACATAAGCATAAGAGTGACATGACACTGTCATGAACACATGACACTGTCATGACACATGAACCCTAATCCTTACGCTAACTTGTTATGACAAAAACCGAATAACACGTAATAACAAAAGTGTTATGTCATAAACGTTTATGACTTGTTTATGGCACGTTCATGACAGTGTCATGTCACTCTTATGTCGATACTGTCAAGTAAAGTGTAACCTTATAATCTTTGTAATAAATAACACTAGCCGGCAGCATTGTCCACGTTATCTTTGCAAACTTATTGTTTAGGCTTCTTACTAGGCTACATTTGACTGACTAACTAACCGACATACACCCTTACTACATCGACTGCATTACCTCGTACTTCAAGTCTACTACTGGAAAATTAAGTCATTTGCATTTACAGGCGCGCGGGAACCTATTTTTGACCAGGGGTGCTGAATAACAAAAATAATGGATGTCCGACGATTCCCCCCCTCAGACATATTCCGGATTTTGACTGCTAAATAGCCTACGTCATTTTAGTGCGGTGTGCGGGTGATAGCGAGAAGTTTTAGAAATGTCCTGGGCAGCCACAAATTACAATGTTCCGCGACAGCACTCCCGAGTCCACTGCGCCCACCCTAACCCCACAGAATCGCACTTGACATCATTTAGTATAGCTAAGGAAAATTTCTGACTTTTCTGATCGTCAAAACCACACCAGAGATGGTAGGTAAGGGATAATGCAAAACGAGGTGTCCATTATCAGAAATAAATGGACGACGCGGAGGCGTGAACTGTCCGATGCGAAGCGGAGGACGGTTCTGCGAAGTCCATTTATTTAATGGACGCATCGAAGGGCATTATCCCGTTTATACCATGGTCACTTACGAAATAAATAAATATGAAATCAATTATTTATACTAAATGAGTTTTAGAATTAAAATCGTTCGTTTTTTCAGCTGTTTTTGCAATGTGGAATGTTGATAAGTCACAGCTGAGCGGACTGATCATATGGAATCAATTTTGTGTCAAAATTTTTTAAGAATACTTATAAAATAGCAAGCAAAAAAATACAAATCAAAATACCAAATAGAAAAAATCAAACAAAAAAATTAAATTCAATTAAAAAATACAAGATTGCAATGAAATAATTTGGGTAACCGTAACATATTTGTCTTTGCCTCTTTCTCAGTTTTGTTTGATGCTGTTTTCTTTGATTACGATTCCAGCTTTCTCGTTTGCGTTCCTTGACTTTTTGATTGCGGTTTTGACACAAACGTGTCTGGGGGTTGGGATTTCCTTGGGTGCATTCCCATTGGCTTATTTATGTTTGACGGACAGCTAAGCAAGCGTATTGCGAATGCCGTACTCTGCTTCTGATTGGTTGTAACCACGTCATCACCGGTGCGTCACAGTTTTAAACAAAATTACACCTTGATGGCAGAATGCAATCCGAGGTAACAGCGAAGCTACACAAGGCGCGTAACTGAAGCGTTACGTTCGCAACGCGTAAAATCCATTTTAGATGAATGGTCTATTTCTTTTGAACGTACGCGATCAGGCGTTGTCAAGCAACGTCATAATAATTTTATAGGTGTAGTATAGGCTATCACTTTTTAAATGACACCCTTTTCAACCTAGACCATGGTATAAGCAGAGACGGTTGATAAAGCTATAATGCATATTAAGGATCTTTGGTATAAGCTTTAAATATAGGCTAATAATCAGGCTGCAATGATCTCGCAAATAAGTAGCCTATATTCAAACCTATCCATAACCCTTTTTTGCTATTTGACTCATCATTTCACATACAAAAATATAAATAATGTCAGACAGCGAATTAGTAATTATTTAAAAAAATATATAGGCCTAATCATTTTTAAAAAATCTATCTCCTGCCAGCAGGGGGTGCTGCAGCACCCTCAGCACCCCCCTTCCCGCGCCCTTGTGCATTTACCATGCTAAAAAACATCTTGCTAGAATTGTGAAATATTACCTTATCAGTAGCCCTGGATATTAAGGGGATTCGACTTGATGTAGCAACCTGCAGCGGTATGTAGCTGACTGTATGTCATATGCACAATTCCGAGTTGAAAATGTATCAGAATCTCAGAAATAATCACGTTATGTAGTCTACATCAAGTTAAATCCCCTTACTCTTTCACACAAACATAAGGGCATTTGTGGGCGTTTTTGGGCGGTAACCAGGTAGGCCTACGCCATGCTGTTGGAGGTTCAAACAAACGCTGCATCGCCATTGAGGTCACATAGTAACAAGCTGGCTCGAGGGTTATAGTATTTTGTATAAGTATTTTGTCGTGTTTAGTTATATAATGAAAGCACAGTTTTTTTTATGCGTGTTCACTTCTGGCTCCTTGGCTATGAATTTGGTAACTATAGTGGGCTATTTCACGTCTTTAGTACATTAAACATATCGGAGGTATCAAATGTTGAGTTACTCCAGTCTAAATTTTTTGAAGTTAATCACTCCTATGATCTATTGCTTTGTCTATCCAAGGTAGAATGCCTGTTTCGAAGTTAACTGATGGTCAAATCAACCAAAACTCCGATATTGTTTGCACCTCCAAGTAGTCTGTGACGTATGTTTGTCTAAAAGAATAGCTCTTTGGAGATTTTTTGCCGGTTGTTAGTCCTTCGCCACCACAACAAAAGCATTTTCATTGTATACAATGAATGAACTATTTACAAGGCAGAGTAAAATATAAATATATCGTGACTCTATGGGGGACCTCTAGAGTCGCCAAAAAATACCTATCTGAAACAGATTGCTTTAAAGTCTATAATGTTGGTTTGGCTTTTCATTGATTCACAAATGAATTGAACATTGAATTGAAATATTTTTAAAATATGTTCATAGCAAAAATGGATGCACAGAGTATGCAATTAATTAGATACAGTTTTAATCGGTTGACAGCCCTAATCTAAACACATACTAGAATATAACTGCTATGACTTGTTTGTCAATTTAAAGAATTTTGCTCGTGTACAATTCATGTGTAGGCGTATGTGCACATCAATACTTCCTGTTGACTCACATAGGCCTATACCATATCAAACTGCCCCCCAAAGCAGTTTCTCAAATGTTACAGTTAAGAAATGCAAATTAACCATTGATTTATGTCAGGCTAGATTCAAATGTAACCGACTACACTTCATCACCTTTGTGGTACACAGCACCAAAGATTATATGCTGCGGATATTAAGTTTGAGGTTTGAGAAATGAACCTCACAGATGTAGTGTTGTGTGTTGGGCTTATTGCCTATGCCTAAGCCTCTGGTATACATACTTTGACATGATAAACATGATAGATTTTTAATGCCATATTATTGGGTACTACACCATAGTACTAATCTGCAATTTTACATGAAATTGTAATCATGGTCTGTTAGTGAAGTCAGTGGATGGGTGTCAGATTTGGCATGGTGTGTCTTGGTTCCGCTTCTTTCAGAGCTTCAGTTGAGTCAGACTCTTGGTTGGTTAGAGTCAGTAAGAGGAGGAGTTGTGCTACATGCCTCCCAATATTTCATTGTATGTAATCAAAGGAGTGGAGTTATGTGGAGGTGTGTGGAGTTATTTTATGTGCTTATGAATGACAATGAAATGGGAAATTCTAGACAAAAAAACACATGTAGATGCATATATAGATGCATATATTTATGCACATAAACAGCGACAACCCTACGAGATACACACAGGGAGAAAAAAAAAAACTTTTCACATACTTTGCCCCAGAAGTGTGTTTTCCTCCTGGTTTGTGAAGGGTGATTGTGTTTCCAATTCCATTCGTCATGGAGGCCGATGTTTTTTACAGTGGAGAAAAGATGGCTCTATTAATCAAAGTGACAGGCAGGAGCCAGCCTGGTCCAAGTCCCCTCGGGGGCCAGGCTCCTCTAAGGCCACACCACAGAGGGTGAGAGGCTGGGAAGGAGGTGGGACAGGGGAGAAGGGAGGTGTGTGTGGGGGGGGGGGGGGTGCAGGGGTCTGTTAAAACTCAGGTCCGCATTGGAAAGTCTAAGCTTTGCAGTCAGGTGTCTTAGAAACAATGTCAGCCTTCTGGTCTTTCTCTCGCTCTCTCTCCCTCCCTCTTTCTCTCTCTGTCTCTGCTGGACAGGATGCGTGCTTTAATGTCTCCAGCTTGTGTCTCTGTAAGCTGGCGGACCCTAGACCCTGGTCTTAACATTAGAGCATGGCACATATTCTGCAGATGATGATGTAGGCTTCCTGCAGACAGCTGTCATGAAGCGCTCCAAAGGGCACTGCTAGTATGTGCAGTGGCCCACATCTCGGTATTTGCATAAGACGCATCGGCTGATGACATCTTCCATTAACATGCCTGAAAACACCATTAACTCATTTCCATACTGCGGGGTATTCGCACCTCGAGAGAATTTTTTTTTTATTGACGTTGTTTGATTTTCCTTCCAGATATTTAATAAACTGAATTTTAAGTAGTTGCTAATGTAAATAGTGTAACCTTAAAAATAATAAGGTCATCACTCTGTATCTTATATATCTAAAAGGTCATCAACATTGGCCTGCATGTTAATTTCCAGCATATTCCATCAGGAACTAAGTGGGGTAAGGTATATCTATACTATTTGGGACTTATTAGAAAGCTAATGTGTAATGGTAGTTTAGCTTTCTTATAATGTCAAAATAAGTCTGTTTTAATTGTATAGCATACTTCTAAGTGATGTGTATGTACTATATCACTATTCTGATCAGTAGCGGCTCCTGGGTTGACAAATAGGCGGGGCAGAGTCTGATGATCAAGTTTAGAAAAAAAAATTGGCATAGTTCCAGGTCACCGGCAGCTGGACGCACACTAAGGGCGGTCCACGGATATTTTGTTCATTTTTAGGCTAGGCTCTTTCTTTTATTGTCTATGGCTAGGCTATGAGTCAAATCTAGGGAATGGAATCCCATAATGTTACCACTTGCGGTCAAAACACCGTTTTGTTCATGCATTATTAACCTAGGAATTTCTGATCCTTCTTGACATAGCCTTCTCCTTAAGCTCAGGGCATGGGGATAAGTCTATTAGGAGAGCTGATTTGATTGAGTATGCAGTCCCAGACTGGATATCCGCATTGCAGCTGTTAGCTCTTTGTTTCTATGTGTCCTTTTGTTTTGTTTGTGTGTGTGTTCCTGCGGCTCATGGGGCCAGAGGGTACCACACCAAAGGCATTACCGAGGAAGGACACATGATAATAATGTAGTACACGTATACACATGTATATATACACATGTCCAACACGGTGATTTTGCGGAGGAATGTGGCTGTTTAAAATAAATGTAATATTGTTTTAGAGAGAGAGAGAAAGAGTGGGTATCATCAAACTTGAATCCTAGAGTAGATGCCTTATTTTACAACGTTCTGATGTATTCTGACTATCAGCTAACTGATTGATTGATTGATTAATTGATTGATTAATTGATTGATTGAGTGCGAAACAAAACCATGCATTGAGTTTTTGTGGGTTAGTTTAGAGATGTTGATGTCAGAAACCAGCTTCTGTGAGATTTCTCCCATATGGTTACATCACAGTAGGGTAAGTTTTGAATATTACTACCCCCAGAGCCATATAGGGCACTGACTACCCATCCCCATCTGAAAATTCCCACCCACTAGGTTAGGCACTTCCTGTTGAAGATCCTCCATTTTGGTCGTAGACTATCATTTCCAACTAGCACCATGCAAAAGAGTATCAACAGTATTTTGCGTAGTAGGCTACACGAAATATCCAAACGTCTTTTACGCATCTGATATCATCCATATTTCAAATATACAAACAGAAACTCCCCAGGACACGTCTCGTTCTTGTTGACATATTTAAGCAATATGAGATGAGGGGGAGCAGGGTTGGTAAAGGATATCCTTGCGGCTGTAATTCGGCCGTAGGTACGAGACTGAAGGACATATAGTGTAGCCTAGCCTATGCTGGAAGCGACCCAGGCCATCTGGTTATAGGCAGCCAATTTCATAAATGCTTTTAAACTTTGGAATAGGCTACATCACCTCTACTGGGCTTATATACTGACCCAAATAAAGTTTTACCCATTATCATTTAACATTGTTAGGCCATGTTACATCATGCATGCAGATGTCTGAATTGATTCTGTTATGGTTATTGTATTTAGCATACGTTTTGGCTAAACTCCAGTAACTTGACTATTAAGCTACTTTACTATGGAAATTCAAACAGAACCGGCAATGACTTTCTGGTGGAAAATCCTCCATCACCGTGTCACCTCGTATTCCCTGGCTTTCGACCATGCTGCCTGTTGACAACATGAAATCAGTTCCACAGTGGGGCGTGGCCAACAACAGCTCATTTGCATTTAAGGGCAACAGGCCCCAGAAACAGCCTATTCTGAATGGGACTGAGGCTACATCTACACTATCGGAAACGGGCAAGAATGGAGCTGCTGGAAACAGCTTCAGGGACATGTTTTGTGCAACCCTTTGGTCTATTTTGACTTGAAAAATAAGTATAATATAGGACCTTTAACTGCATAGGCAGACTGAAAAGGAATTGGATAGTCTGTCTTTCGACATGGCATTTGTACATTTGATGGTCTGGGGTGAGAGGAATGTACTCCAGCTAAATGGGGATGAATATCACCTTAGCAGCCTCTGAGTGCAGCATGCACAGAGACATCCTCTTCCGTCTCTTCCGACAGAATCTAAGGGCCCAATCTGCCCTCTACTACAGAGACGCTGTGAGCAGCGGTAGTGCTGCATAATCCCATGTAACCGTTGCAAGGCAACACTCCTTCGCAAAGACAAATACCGCCAGTGGAAAAGCCCCTACCTCTTTAAAAAAAAGCTCAACTTTGCAAACATCTGATGGTAAATTTTCCCTAATGAGAAATATTTTTCCGTTGTCGTGGAGAACCATTTCCTTTCTGTTGAAATCACCCTGATGTGATCTGTCAGCATTCTGCTATAACTTTCTAATCTAGAGATAAGAATTGTGTACACTCACTTGAACTGAGACATCAAGATTTCAGTTTTCACTGTCGTTGTCAAGGTATTTCCATGTTTGACTTGGCTGTGAAAACAGAGCCTAGCCATGGCCTTGGTAATCTCTGATGATCTTTCCCCTTTGCCACATAAAAAGTACTTATCTAATATAAGACGTGTCATGAAGTTGCGGATGATGAACAAGATTCATGCAGCCATGACACACGAGGTCCAAGGACCTTGTACTGGGTTGTGTGTTAACCTTGACCATGTTGAAGTGTGTCTTGTGAGAATTATGGGTGGTAATTGAGATGCATGTAGTAATATATTCAGCAACTCCAGAGGCACATCAATCTTGGTTAATGTCATCTCCTGTATGTCAACTTTGATTCTCATCTGGGCAAAACGGGGGGAAATGCCTGTGATCGCTATTGCAGTGTTGAATTTGCATGAAATGACAGGATGGCCCTTTAAGCAAGACAGGCAGTTGTGGTCTTACATGCACAGCAACTCTAGCCTGGTATAACCAGACTCACTACTTCATTTCACTTGGTGATAACAGTCTGGCCTCTCACGATTGGAAATAATTTCCAACCCTGGCATCGTAAAGGGGGTTGACTCTGCATGAACTTTGAAATCATTGGTTCAGCCTAACCAATCACATTGTTTAGGGATTCTTAACGTTTTCTACTTCATCTAACCTTTACAAACTGAAATGAATCTGTGTCGGCAGTCAGAAAACAATGTATTTAGGCTTACCTTTGCTGTAGATAATTTACACTGCACTTATGACTGCAATTTTTCTATGTTTGCAGGCTACTACCACATTCACTTTCGATTTCAGAACCGTCATCCCCTCATCATTAGTCAGCCACCCTGGTGGCTGAGAGAGACGTTGGTGTATCGTCAGGTGCCAAACTAGTATCTCAGTGAAATGAAAATGAACGATGAAAATGATGATAGTTGGGGCCACCTGCCACTGGGTGGTTGGTGCTCCGGTAATTGCTCTACTGCTGAACCACCCTCAATAATAACTCATTATGATGGAGTGTTACATGGCTGACCACTCAGTGGTAACCACTAACCACACGTGTGGGCAGAATTACCCCCAACCCACCCCACCCCCCTCGCAGCAGTGAGAGAGAGAGAGAGAGAGATAGCTGGGTGCAAAGGTCAAAGACTCTTGGATTCTCTTTCCACTGGCACATGCGGTCACTCATACAGGGTCATCAATAACGGAGGGCCTTGTGTAATTGCCTTCTCTTCGGCCGTGCTGTAATTGCCTTTTCTTTGTCCACACACCGGCGCTCTTTAGAGAGTGGACTGCGAGCTGATGGAGTTGATATCATGGTGTTCCATTCACCAAGCTTTATTCCCCATGGACAAAGAGCTTCGCTGTGCAAACACACTTGCTTAAGCAGACCTC
Organism: Alosa pseudoharengus; assembly: GCF_046254945.1. Classification (NCBI taxonomy): domain Eukaryota; kingdom Metazoa; phylum Chordata; class Actinopteri; order Clupeiformes; family Clupeidae; genus Alosa; species Alosa pseudoharengus. The sequence goes on along the minus strand of NW_027468848.1, from coordinate 17,736,252 downwards.
CAGAGAACGACCTGAATACCTACATCTATGTGTGTGTGTGTGTGTTTGTTTGTTTGTAAACCATGATAGCCCCTATTGTTCAATCTCTGGCATGCACATACATACATACATACATACATACATACAGTACATACATACACATACACATACACATACACATACACATACATACACATACACATACATACACATACACATATATACAATATGACGTTCAACTCATTCAAAAGTCACTCAGCAACCAAGGATAACATCAAAAAAATGTACAATGGTTTCTTCATTTTTCCCCTTCCCTTTTTCCCTTTTCACTTATATAGAGAGATATTATATATATATATATATATATATATATAAAGAGAGAGAGAGAGAGAGAGAGAGAGAGAGAGAGAGAGAGAGAGCATAAACTTGTAAATATGACAGCAAGTGGACCTGGGAGGAACACTGTCCAGTATTTTTTTTTTGAATTCTACTCCAATGTCTTATTGATTCTCAAGGCTCACTCACTCTCAAGGCTAACTGATGTATGCACCCCCCATTTGACAAAAAAGACAAATTGAAACACATTTGCACCCACATCTGGGATAGGTTTAGCTGGGGAAGTTGAGAGCGGAGGTGGGGTGTCGTGGATGCAGGGAAATTAGGCTAGGCAGTGAAGCATAGCACTGGAAACCTACCTATTTCTTCATTATAGCTGGGTGGGTTCAGACACGTGATGCATTAGCGAACCAGAATTAGACTGTGGTGGTGGTGGTGGTGGTGGTGAAGAATCGATTCATGGTGCCAGTTAGCCAGGGTGTTTAGACACTCATGAATTCTGGTCACACGCTTATTCTTATGTGGAGCAGCAAGGTGCCCTTCATGCATGTGCCATAATGCGGCACGCAGTCTGTTGCAGCGGTTACAATTCTCTCTCTCTTTTCCTCTCTCTCCTCCCTCAGTTCCTTCTCCCTCAGTCTACTGTACCATAATCCCCTTGCACAACTGAACAATATGCAAATCACATTTGTGCAGGCTTTTATGAGTCACAGTCACCCTCATAGCTCAGTGTGTTCACAAATAGACCTCTTACAACCTGATCTATAGTAAAGTAAGAGGCAATCTGCTACATAAAGAAATGACAAAATACATGCCACATGACATGCATAACCATGCACCACTTAGTATAAATCCCTTTTATGTATCCCAAGTTTCTGAATGGTGGGCAAAAATCTGAATCTGTTTCTGGTTTCTGCTGTGCACTAGCAAGCAAGAATACATACAATAGTGAGCAAGCAAGAGTAATTTGAGCTTTTAGAGCTTTTTTGAGTGTGGAACTGAATGCATGTGATGGACAGTGAGCTCAATAGCAAGTAGCGTGGAGTAGACACATTTTTTTGGATCACACTTCACATTTTGGTTATCATGGCTCCAATGATTCACAAACACAAGTGGCTCTAATTTGAAATAGCAATGCGCTCCGCAGACTGGCTTTGGCATTGTTGTATTGCCGTTAAAATCATGCTATAAATCATCATGCAAGTTAGAGCCCAAAGTGTCAAATACAGTCTGATGTCAGTTTTCTCACCATTGTACTCCTCCCACGTTGCTTTTTGTCCCTCAGATAACTGTGTTCCGGATGGGGTCCGAAGGACACCAGGACATCGACTTAGCCATCCTCACTGCTCTGCTCAAAGGTAGCATATCACCTGTGTCACCTCTTACCTGTGGACAAACACACCACTGTATATACTGTGCACTGATGCATTTGGCCATTTTTAACCACATCATTTTACCCTCCTCAAATATAGACCACCAATTCTGCTTCTTGAGGTTGGCAGTGGATGCTTTCCTGGTCCTTGCATGTATACTAGTGTTCCAGTGTGCTCCCATGAAGGGGCTCCTTGTCTCATTAGTGGTTTGAGCTGATGTTTGGTTTTACATAAAGGATGACAGACACAACCTATGAAAGCATTGACAGTGGGGTCCTGCCCACATCTCTTTGTCCCTATTATTACTTCTGTCCTCCAGTTAGCAGAGGAAATGCAGCACAATCTCTAAATCCTGCAGTTGCTGAGCTGTCAAACACCCTCAGAAATATTTACAGTCTCGAGTTGTCCTGGGGGCTTTCTGTGTTATAGTTTGAGAGGATAATGGACTAGGCTAACAAAAGGCACACACAAAGGCACATTTACTTTGAGTATCAATAGGCTGATTGTTTTTTAGCATCCAGTATTGATTTGATAAAACAAGAGGGACTGTTGACAGAGAGTAACCTACTTACTCTGTTTTCTGAAAAGTATGCTTCAATCCAGATGAGCACAGCATCAGACTAGCACAGCCGCTGTCAAGTGGTCTGTCAGACTAAAAATGCTGCATTATTCATCTGCAGCAACCTCAGTGATACTTCATTTTCTCCTGTTAATAGCATCGTGATGCTAAAATGGGGGTGGTGGGGAAATGATCCCCCAGAAAAAGAGACTATTCAACTTCTTAGGTCAATACCAAGTACAAGTTGTAAAAGCAGATGTAAAAGCAGAATTTAGTGAAATAATGCATAAGAAATTATCACGATAATATAACAAATACCGTAATTCACTTGTACTGTCACAAAATAATTTAGTTTTTTAAAGCAAATGTAAAACCAGGACCTTGTAAAAGAATTCATAAGAGATTGTATTAAAGGTAAACTATGCAGTATTGGCAATTTCCTTACTGTTTTCTCGGTTTTTGCTTCTTTTTCGCTGGCTCTGTCATGACGAATGTCTGAGAAACTCCATCGCTACCTTTTTCTAGCCGGTGCCTGGCGTGTATGTGTATTTGAATAATTCTCGTTATACTTCCTGACACTGAGGCCGTCGGCCCGCTGGCCCACAGTTGCAAGGGTGTTTTTTCCGCTCACAGGCGCTAGGGGGAAGCGAGACGGCCACCATTCAACCCGAAAAAAGTCATATAACCATTCCAATAACTCTGAAGCTGTTAAATGAAGGTAAATTAAGCTTAAAAAACTTGCATATTAAGCTAAAAAACCTGCATAGTGTGCTTTTAATGATTCTTGATCATACTTGACTAGTACAATCTATGTTGTTTTTTATGTTTTAATTATTACTTTTTAAACACTTTCAAATTATTGATTTTCTTCTTATTTTTTATTCTTTTCTTATTATTTATTTATTTATTATTATTTGACTATTACCCTTCTATGCTTTTATCAGCTATTCCTGTTTGCTTTTGTTTATGTAAAGCACATTACTGTAAATGACCTCTGTGTATGATATGCGCTATATAAATAAAGTTGACTTGACTTGACTTGATGATTCAGACAATCATAATCAAGGACCAAAGCTATCCGTTTCGGAAATTGTATTCAGGTGTGTCCCAAAGAGACTTTAGAGGGTGATATGACACGCCCCATGGGCTGTACAAGTGACCTTGATCTTTTGGAGAGGCCTCATGACTGAGCTCTTTTCATCACTCTGTTGCAACACACAGGAAGACAGGCACAGCTGTCACAGCAAGACAAGCTCTAGGACAATGGCAGGCAGTGCGCTCACACTTTCTCTCATGCTGTTCATTAGTGGTGCTAATTTCCAGCAAAATCCAACATATCTGTTTAGCACTGAAGGAAAGGAATGTGTCTTTATCATCAAAGACATGGATCAAGGTGATTACTATGTTTTGTATAGGACATCTGCTGAAGGAGACCTGCTTTTGTTGAACTCCTCTCAGACTGACTTTCCTCAACCAGGATATTATATTTGGTTTATCAGTGATTTGCCATTGGAACCATATTTTGAACTGGGAAACGTAGCTGTGTCACAGTCTGGAGACTACAGGGTTGATGGGTGGAAAGACGGCAGTCTTGTTGACCAGAAATTTTTCTGCCTCGCCGTTTGCACCAGACGTTCAAACATCTTCGGATTTGGTAGCGCATCACAAGGTGGAAGCCTTGATTTATGTGAGTCAGATCCAACTGTGAAAGACATTACAACAATACAGCTATACAGAGCAACACCTTCTCAGCACCATCAATTAGTAGTAGACACCAATTCATCCCTAGAGATACTGCATGAAGAACTGAAGGGTAGACTACAGGTTCTCTATGATGCCTCTCAGGTCATACTTAATAACATCACCGCAAATGACGAGGCGTCTTTGTATGTCTGCCTGGCTTGGAGAGGAGGCCAATGCCAAACCATGTCAAAACAAATTGTGACCGTAAGTCGCAAAGAAAAATTCCCATACCAGAAAGACAACATAACTCTTCCTTGTTATGTCCGTGCAGCATACCCTAACCAGGTGTACTGGAAATCTCCGACTGGCAATATCACTCTTCTGCCAAAGGACTCCTCTCAAATTATGTATGATGGAGCTCCCAAACAAAAGAGGTTGCACATGCTAAATGGAAGCAAGACTGGCGACTACTCCCTTGTAATACCCTCTGTCTCAACTCACCACTCTGGGGAGTACACATGCATGCACCAGCAGTATGCCTCACTTGTTTACCATATCTACAGCTGCATTCGCTTCACTGCCATCGACATTAAGGTTTCCCACAACGAGATTGCTCGTTTGGAATGTGCTCCACGCCCAAAAGACGCGGAGAACCCCCAGACCACGACCAAATGGTATCGCAAGAGGCCCATTGAGACTGAGGCTTTGATTCTGGAGTCTGTGGGGTACTGGACGCCTGTGCTCCACTCTCTGGATCTAGCCGGCAGGGTGTCTATGTCTGACCTCACCTGGCTCACGTTGAACGTCACCGCCGAGGACAGCGGAGTGTACAGGTGCCGGGAGTGGGCAAAACACCCTCGGAATTTTTGCCACGAGAGAATCATCAACCTGCAGTATGTCGACACCCTTTCTGTGAGTATTGACACCCTTTCCTTGAGCATCTACACGGTGCTGATGAGCTGTATCCTACTTGCTATGGTGGTCATTGTGATCACTGTGAGTCTGAAGAGGAGAGGCAGGCACCAGGCTGATGAACATCACCATGATGTCCCAGATAGACATCAGCAGAGAGAGGGGCAGCAGAATGGAGGTCCAGCCCTTTATGAAGATGTCAGGATGGCTGAAGTTAGTAGTTAGTCAGACAACCTGTGTCATCCTATTTTATCTGTTAATGGGTGTCATGGCTATCAGTTAAGGCACAACTTAAAAAACTTAAAATCTTACAGTAATGTAATAACCATTACCTTTCTTTACTATTCTTTCTGAATGTATGTATTTACTTAGTCAGAACATAGTGATGTTGAGATGACGTATTCTAAAGTGTATGTAAAGTCTATCTGCTACCATATGTTTTCTGATGAAATATTGTTTTAAAATAAAAAACAAAAACAAGAAAATGTAAAGTGTTGGTTGTTATTATACAGCTATTATTATGAGCACGATCACATAGGTTTTTTCTTTTTCGGTTGACGATTTCCCAGGCCCTGGAACACTGGGGCACATGAAACTTGTTTTTTCCACCTAAAATTACTTCAGTTTGTCTACAGAGACCCTCTCCACTGTATGACAGAAGTGGAAATAATTTTTTAAGTCAGTGGCTTAAAGTAGCGATTCACTTTGACGTAGAAAGCTTGCCCCCCAAGGCTATCGCTATATAATATTTCTTTGTAAAAGCATATTCTGATCAACCCATAACTACTCCAATTAATGTTTTGGTCCCCAACAAATGTTTACTCGTTATCATCCATAAAGAGACACTAGGTTGTTATTAGACCAGGGTTGCCCTTTAAAGGCCCTTTGTACCACTTGTGTGAACAACAGCTAACTATTAGTTAGCTGTTGATTGGCAGGAGAGAGTCAGAGCAAGGGGAGAGATATTCTGTAGTTAACATCTTTGCCATGTGGACAGGTGCAAATGCATCCGCACCCGACCAGCTGAGCTTGGCCTTGGCATGGAACAGAGTTGACATCGCTCGGAGTCAGATCTTCATATATGGACAACAATGGCCGGTAATGTATCGTTTCCAGCTAAACTCTACTTTGTTGTTGTTGTTGTTATGGGTAGGGGTCACTGGTTGACCCCTGTGCTTGCCACACCTCCTCAGGTGGGCTCCCTGGAGCAGTCCATGTTGGATGCCCTGGTGCTGGACCGGGTGGACTTTGTGAAGCTGCTGATTGAGAACGGAGTGAGCATGCATCGCTTCCTCACCCTCAGCAGGCTGGAGGAGCTCTACAACACGGTAGTTACATTCACACAGCACACGGCACAGCGCCGCTTTCTCCTCCACTGTTTACCCTTAAAGGGCCCGAAAAGGGCCTTCCAGGTGTGTTTACTTTACAATAGTTTTGTTTACTCGGTGCAAGTAAACAAATAAACATGTCAAAAGTACAGTACTCTTTTTACTAGTCCAATAATTCAGAGAAACAAGGCACAGTCATTCTATTTCAAGGTATTTTGAAAGTTTCACCCATCTATTAAGATGTCCAGCTGATGCCTTGTTCTTTGTTTTGTTTTGTTTGACAGAGGCACGGACCTTCAAATACACTCTACCATCTTGTGCGGGATGTCAAAAAGGTATGTTACAGTGTGTGTTCACAGTAGGTGGGTGTATCTCCTCTGCTCTCATTGTGCGTGCATGTGTATGAATGGGTGTGAGTGTGAATGTGTATGTGTGTGACTATTGCAAGACCTAGAGTTATGTTGCTTTATTATGCATTTTTTCTATTCTTTTTTTTTTTTTTAAGCAGCATATTTAGATTTTTCCCTTGTGGGTACAACTTCTCTGGTAATACCACGCATAGCATAAGGTGCCTCAGCAAAAGCTTTCATCTTGTAAAAACACTGCTGTTTGTTTGTATGTGGCTACTGCTTTAGTCATGGCAATACCAGTCATCAGGTTTTAGTCCGACAGACCAATGCCTGGTATATTGGTACTCATGGGAACTACCCCAGAGGTCTAGAACATGGTGTTGTATCATTGCAAGAGTTGTTCCTCTGTTAGAATAGAGGAGAACTTGCCTCTTGTACCCAAAGAGTACCAGTCTCCCTCTTGTACTAATTTCCTAATGGCCAAAGGGTGGAGGAAGTTGTCATAAATCAATTGAACAGTACTGAAGCCCTGGGGTCATTCTTTCTGATACCAATCATTTTTATTGAGTCTTTGTACCCAGGGCTAAATGAAGCATCTTAGTTTGTTCTTTTTTGTATTGATTGTCTGTTATTTGTTTATCTGCTTTTTCTAGGCCATGGCATGGTTGACTAGTTATATGTGTGATTTTAGATTGTCAAAGAAAGAGAGGAGAGGGGTAGAAAATCCATGAATAAAAAACTACTCTTGTACCTCTTCATATTATATGGGTTTCAGATTTTCAATCAGCTTACCATCATTGTTACTGAAGTAGGTCTCAGCCAATTAGCATTTGATCAGCCAGAGGCACTCTGATGAACATGTGCTTGCTATGGAGTCAAAAGTATTTTGTCATCACATTCTCTGCTCCTCCTGTGATTTCACTTTTGAAACATACCACAAGTTAAGCTTTCCACCACTATCCAACTCAGCTTCATATTCCATTTAATCATGTGATATGGTCTACCAGGTTGGTCAGTAGTGTTTCTTCAAATTATAATTTCTTGTAGTTAGCCTACAATTAGAATTAGCCAAAAAATGGCTAACTTTTGGCGGTTTGTGGTGTATTTTCAAATGGAAATCATGAAAACAAGGACATTACCCTATATGAGGATACCATGAGGAAAACATGAAAATATGGACATGTATAAATCAACCAAGGTAACAGTCTCAGCAGTCAGCACTGAGGTGTACCTGAATCAAAATGGTGCCACCAGCCTATTTAAAGTAAGCCATCACTGAATATCTAAAATCAATAGAAGTCCTGATGAGATCACTTGGGAAGGTTGTGTGCTGACTTTCTGTTTTCCAAATGCAGCTCTATTCAGTTAGTCCTCTGTCACAACCACTTCTGCTATCATGTCATCAGATTCTCATTATGGTAGGCTAGCACAGGTGTTGTTGAATTACAAATCGTTTGTGAAGCTCTTGTTACCTCGACTTAGTTATTTTCTTGACACTGCGTAATCTCTGAACATTGCTTTTCTTAGATGCTCAAAAGAATGTTGACTGTTAATTGGCATCACAAAGAATGTGCTTCTCAGATCCCTGTTGTGAGACTTCAAACAGGCAGGCCAGGAATTTTTAAATGCAATTCTGGTACTGTAAAATAATTTGCAAGTTTACAGGATCAGATTTTGTTGAAGGAGCAGCATCTAGTCAGCCTGTCTTTGTTTGCCTCTTAGATTGTATGATGTCTGAGTTCAGGATCTCAGCTAAGAATATTTTACTTGTAGAAAACCAAGAACCCATGAGCAGCAGCAGACCAAAAGAAAGAAAAAAGCTTTTCACCAGGGCCGGTTCTAGCCTACTATATTTGGGTGGGCTGGTATAAATTTTGGATCAAATTGACATAAATACAAAACACACCAAAATTGGTATTACCTATCTTTAAAATCATGCTCCCAGAGTGTAGCACTTTAGCTGCCCTAGCTGTCTTTTTTTTTTCAAACCGACAATACTCGATGACTTCGAGAAAATGACCAGAGTTTTCCTTTCAGGCATCAGGAGGGGGGTTTACATAACATACTGCACAGCTATGTACCAGCTAGCTACCATTACACTCAACGCCAACTCATGTACATCCAAGCTGGGTTGAGGCTGCACACTTGCCAGATGCCTAAGTGAAAAACCTGTCTATGGGCTGACCACCCTCCAAAAAAAAAAGCTTTGACTTTGTTTGGGTGGGCAAGACCCAATGCACCCTGGCCCCTATCTAGAGCCGGCCCTGCTTATCACCCCATCCCTCTGCACCCTACACCCCGGTCTCTAAACACATCAAGCACCTGATATCAAATGGACAGCAAAGTGGAGGCATCATTTCAGTCTTTCTCGTCCCGCCTTCCCATCATAATGTGTCCGTGTATGGACTGGCCTTAAAGCGTTGTGCTTTAGCTCCACCAATCCAGCCCTGCTGCTAGCCTAGATGCGATCTTAGCAGAGTGTTCATGTTCCGCCCTAATAAAGCCCTTCACATATGATATTGTCTCATTGACCTTGTGTGTTCTTTCCAAGCAAGAATATCGAGGTTTCAGTTGGATCTACTTCAAGGTGAATCCACTAAACATATTCCTTTTATATTCCGGTTTCATTTGATTTATTTTTTTAGCGAATTACTATCTGTGAGTAGAGGAGTGTGTGAACTGCGACTGTGCATTACTGTTGCTTAAGAGTGGCGTGGATGCGGCATGCGGCAGAACGCGTGGGTGGGAGGATTTGTGCTCTTTCTCGCTCTTTTTGATGTCTTCTGCATACCCACAACCCTCAACGTTCTCTGAATAACATTACTGTCTCCAGGGTAACCTCCCACCAGACTACCGCATCAGTCTGATTGACATCGGATTGGTCATCGAGTACCTCATGGGCGGAGCCTATCGTTGCAACTACACCAGGAAGAGGTTCAGAACCCTCTACCACAACCTTTTTGGCCCCAAGAGAGTAAGTCACCAAAGACATATGAGAGCTTAGCAACATGCCTGAAGCCCAACCCCCCCCCCCACCCACCCACCCAAAAAAAGTATTTTTCTGAATAGCACCTTGGAAGGTCTTAAAAGTCTTACAAAAAACAAAGATAGAATGATAACACTCACTTTTTACATTCACACTGGTGGTTTTCTCACTGTCAACTCCCATTTTTCAAGCAATTATTGTGTGCGTATGGGACTACGAGAGTGTGTTTATTGTGACAGAGAGGATTGAGTGTGTGTATGTGTGTGTGTGAGAGAGTGAGATATCCATCTCTGCATTAGATTATGTACTGTAGATGGCTAGGCAGATAACACACTTGCTGCCCCTCTTTAGAGCCGTAGTAGGAAAACATCCCCAAAAATAGATGCCTTCGTATCACAAGGCTCACAGGAGGCTTGGTCTACTTATATCAACGGCAGAATCTCACTCACACGCCAGATACCTCATTTATAATTCATACATGGCCTGTTTCCACTGCAACAGATAAAACCTCGATTTAGCGTGCTCCTCTTTCTCATAAAAACAAGAGGTCACTGATTACATTGATAAAGGTGTGTGTTTGTGTGTGTGTTTAAATAAATAGATGAAAATGTTATGTGTGTGTGTTTATGTGTGTTAAACAGTGTATGTGAGTGTTAGATACAGAGTATGCCTGTTTGAGTGTTCGCTGGTGTGTGTGGTCTTCAAATGGACATAAATTAGTCTCTCAATTTTTTTTATCTTATAGCCCAAGGCGCTTAAATTACTTGGCATGGAGGTGAGTCTTGTGTATCTATCTTTGGTTTTCTTTATAATACAATAGTGAAACAATTTACTGTAGGCCTACTGTACTGACATCCTAATGCATGAATGCATGTCTGGTTAGGGAATTATATACAGCCCTCATGTTGTAGATTGCTTTAGGCCACCCCCCACTGATTGATGTCTCTCTTGTTTTGACATCACGTAAATGTCCCACTCACACATTTCACTTGTTCATCTCCTTCACCTGCACACACCAGGACGACATGCCAATCAGGAGAGGCCGACAGAAGACGACGCGCAAACGTGAGGAGGAAGTGGACATTGACTTGGACGACCCTGAGATCAACCACTTCCACTTTCCCTACCACGAGCTGATGGTGTGGGCGGTGCTGATGAAGCGCCAGAAGATGGCGCTGTTCTTCTGGCAGCACGGAGAGGAGGCCATGGCCAAAGCGCTGGTGGCCTGCAAGCTTTGCAAAGCCATGGCTCACGAGGCCTCAGAGAACGACATGGTGGATGACATATCACAGGAGCTCAACCACAACTCCAGGTAATGGAGCAGTGATACTCACTCACCAGATACTAACGGCCAGGCTATACATTAAACTAAGCAGAATGTTTGCAGAGTGCATGCTGGAACAACCCTTAACTTCCACTTTAATCAATGGAACTGGCTACACCAGACAGGACTGTGGCGAATTATGCGGACATTCTAAAAATATTCTAAAATATGCCAGATTTCTATTTCTGTACAGCACTTGCACTCGCCTTACACTGAGCTTCAGTTGCACAAGAGCCCTTTAACACCTCGCTTATCTTAGCTGAGCGAGTTCATCAGATTGCAAATGGATGGTTAAAATGTAAAAACAAGCAGAATAAATTTGAGGACATTGGTAGGATTCTTGAGACAAAAGTAAATGGATCTATCTTGTACAGCAGTATGGCCAACTGCATGTCATCTGCATTCTATGACTTTAGAATGATTTTTGTCAGAAAATCACAAGAAACTCTCCAAAAAGTCTGATTGGTGTGGCCAGGTATATGAAATATGGATACACAATGTCTGCATACTTCTTGAACTAGAAGTCACATGAATTGATATGGGTAAATGGAGTCTGAGGTGGAACTATTCTGTCCCCTTTGCATAGGGACCTGAGGGTCCCAGGCACTGTTTCCGAAAAGCCCTGCTGTACCCCACATCTTTTTTTCACTGATTTGTTTTCCATGCTAGTTCAAGTTTTGTGACTTTAAGAAAATGCAATGATTGACAGAAAATACTTTGAGAGATTCTGACTCAAGAATTTGTCTGAGACCATACATAGCATAAGGGAGGAGAGAAATTATTGAGTGCCAAAATGTGTTGCCGAGGGTGATTGACCTCCTTGACTTTGCCAAATGGAAGCCTTTGAAATTCAAAGTCGGGCACATTAGTGTGTGTATGTATATGTGTGTGTGTGTGTGTGTGTGTTCACATGGCCTGTTCTTGCATGTTCTCTCTCTCTCTCTCTGTGTGTGTGTGTGTGTGTGTCTTAATTCACAAACCCACATTTATGTCATGGATTCATTCTCATACTTTTTGCCACAGAGAGTTTGCTCAACTGGCTGTGGAACTACTGGACCAGTCGTACAAGCAGGACGAGCAGATGGCCATGAAGCTGCTGACCTATGAGCTGAAGAACTGGAGCAACGCCACCTGCCTGCAACTTGCCGTTGCCGCTAAGCACCGTGACTTCATCGCGCACACGTGCAGCCAGATGCTGCTGACCGACATGTGGATGGGGCGTCTGCGCATGCGTAAGAACTCCGGGCTGAAGGTGAGCACACGCAATTTAAATGAGAAAGATTCATTGCAGGATTCCAATAGCAAATCAGATTGGAGGACTCCATCAGCCAATCAGAATGCAGCATTCTTCAACACAAGATTCCGTCAACCAAGGATAAAAGTTTTTCTTAGTGTCCATTATAAAAAATATGCAAAAAATATCCACCAGAACTTTCTTCAAAGAACGCTTTGTTGGTTGTTATTATGGCAGGTACAGATGGTGAGATCTCAGCAATCTTATTGGTTTATTGCAAGCCACACAGTGTGACTTGGATGGATCTAACTTTGAATTTTCCATTCCACTCCATTATAGACAGAATACCAGCTGAGATCAGTTGCATTGTTTTTTTAATCAGGGCAGCAGTTTTCAGATTACATTATGTGCTTACATAATTGCAAAAGGGTTTTCGACTGTTGTAGAAAGAAATGGCTGATCTTTAATGTAATGTCTACATTGCCCATTAT